>NW_020538956.1:0-15312 GCF_003426905.1 Ctenocephalides felis
ACCATAGATAAAAGAAGAGTATATAGATCGCTCTCTCGGGCCATATTGTTGTTGCCACATTCCTGTGTTAGTTGAAGCCCCCCGCTACAGATGGCCACTAGTCGCCTGAACGGGTGCGTATAAAAAATACTATAGAAATGAACCAAAATTATATGGACCGTTTTAATTCAAAATTTAAAAAAGAAAAAATTGAAAAAAAAAAAATTTTAAAAGCATTTATTTTTCACAAAAACATTCTACATTATATCTACATAGTTCTCTTTATAAACAATGCACACATAGCATAGAAATGTACATAAATATACCATTATCCACAATGTGTATATATATATATATATATATATATATATATATATATAAACATTATATATGATTATAATAGATGGTAGTAGCTGTATAACTATGTGCGAAAAGCTAAAAATGTACATAAATGTACACGCTATCCACAATGTATATATATATATATATAATATATATATATATATTATATATATATATATATATATGAGTAAGTTCTTCAAGGGCATACATCAAATAAAAGGCAAAGATTTAGAAGTTAATCTTTATTTTTCCAAACGTTTCGACATAGTATTTTATGTCATCATCAGTGGATCTACAGAATGAATATTGAAAAATTAATATAACTAGGAAAAAATGACAGAATTGGAAAAAGAACTATAGATATAAGTAATATAATTATAACAATAACAATATACTTAACAGATAGATAAACAAGAGAAATGAAAAGTAAAAAGAAATATATCAAACATACAAAAGCGTAATATTATACATAAATATACACACAAACAAACGTTGTATATATGATATACATGTAAAAACACGTACACATATGCATATATACATACGAACAATACGTATATATAAACATATACATACGGACATGTACTATGTATATATACACATATATACATACATCACATACACGTATACACATATACATACATACATATATATACACATATATATATATATATATATATATATATATACTATATAATATATTACATACATATGCAATACATACATATTGCATATGTATGTATATATATATATATATGTATATATATATATATATATGTGTATATATATGTATGTATGTATATGTGTATACGTGTATGTGTATGTATGTATATATGTGTATATATACATATGTACATGTCCGTATGTATATGTTTATATATACGTATTGTTCGTATGTATATATGCATATGTGTACGTGTTTTTACATGTATATCATATATACACGTTTGTTTGTGTGTATATTTATGTATATATATATTACGCTTTTGTATGTTTGTATATATTTCTTTTTACTTTTCATTTCTCTTGTTTATCTATCTGTTAAGTATAATTGTTATTGTTATAATTATATTACTTATATCTATAGTTCTTTTTCCAATTTCTGTCATTTTTTCCTAGTTTATATTAATTTTTCAATATTCATTCTGTAGATCCACTGATGATGACATAAAATACTATGTCGAAACATTTGGAAAAATTAAAGATTAACTTCTAAATCTTTGCCTTTTATTTGATGTATGCCCTTGAAGAACTTACTCATATTTCTCAACATCAAAATTAACTACTTTAACATATATATATATATATATACATATATATATGTGTGTGTAATATCATTTTAGCATATCAGCCTTTCAAGCTGAGCACAAAAAGAATAGAAATGTACATGAAAGTAGATATTATTTATATATATACATATACATATATAACCACAATTCATACCTGCATGCATAGATAAGGCCTGCATGTGTGTATATATATATATATATATATATATATATATATATATTTACATATATATTTATTTTGATTTACATTAAGTTACATAATATCTATGATGTACAGTCTCTATTTGGGAATCTTTTCTGCGCTATTGTTAATGTGCATTCAAATGTTTGTTCAAAATGTCATTATTATCATTGTCTTAAAGAAAAACAACAATCATTGATATTATCATAACAGTACTTAATAGTTTTCTTATAGCATCTACAATAAGACATTTTAGAGTAAAGCTATTGACAACTCTTTCAGAATAGTCAAATGCAATAAGCAGTGCACATTAAGGGTGTTTTATCCCTTTGCACTAGGTAGAATTTTATCATTAATCATGATTATACTTTGCCTGTCATTTGACAGTTCCTGAAAATCTATACAATGTGATTCCCTTTATCATCATTAAACAACACAGATAATAATATTTCTTGTAATATCAATGAATCAATAAAATTATTAATACTTAAAAACTTTTCCTGTGACATAGCCAAACCTAAATTAACCTTTGCACTAGCTAGAATTTCACCATTAATTGAGAATTTCCTTCCACTTACGATTATATCATTAGTGTTTTTAGTATGTTCTCCAAACTGACTTAATATATAATTACGAGTCCTACTGTTCAATATTAGTGGGAGATCAGCAAAGATTTCAGCACATTTCAGACTTCATTCTTATTGTTTTTTCCTGTGTATTCATTCATCTCGTATCAATACTTGTATACTTGTGAATGTGTTTAGTAAACCGTCTAAACATTTTACATTTAAACGTATTTTCCTTTTATACTGCTGAAAAAATTGATGTAGAATTATTAGTTATGATCCTACATTATTAGAACAAGAATAATTTATATTTAGTTATTTAATAACATACCTTTCAGAAAGCTGACAGGAATTCTCTCTATCTATTTATAACCTTAAAATTTCTAGTATTGATATAGTTAAATGTCTCAATTATTTCTGAATTATTAAACTGTAATGAAAAATCATATCAGAATAGTACAATCAAATGAAAGTAATTCGAAGTATGCATATTAATAAAAGTACTCACTTAGATTGAAAGCCGGCAAATATTATTAACTATTTTACTTTTACTTCGTCGTTTCTCGCTGGAACTACATAATACATGCATTTTTCTTGGTATTTCTTCATCGTTAAACAATGCACTTCGACAGCTTATTTTGTTTTTTACTTTAACAAGCATTTATTATATTGTCTAGGTTATCTCTTCATGAAAAATTTATTACAATGGACGCCATGTTTGATTTACGTATCTGTCATATGTCAAATTCGATTTCAAAGTGAAAAAAAAAAAAAAAAAAAACAAGCGCGACCGGCGGCAGGGGCTCTAACTAAACTCGGGTTACAGACGTTTGTTCCGAGATTACCGGCCATGCATCGAACGGTCAAAACCATCTGCGCATGCGTCCCACGGTTGCGGACTGTCGGTTACTGCTTTCCGAACAAACCCTATGATTACGTTTGTCGTACGTCGCTTTATGGTAGTGTGCCGACACCCTTACATTTGTTCTCCGAGTTACTTCGTTATTCTTCGTTTAACGTAATTTATGTCATTCGGTGCTTCGGATGTGTTTCAACATGTCTGTTTTGGGTATTATTTGTCTAGGGTTTTGGATATTAATTATTTTCTTTAAGTTCAGTGCTTTAATGGACGATGAATGACCTTAATTGGCGATATTATTATTTACAGGCTTATGGTTAGTATTTTAATGAATTAATCATTAACCTTATTAGATTAATTTGTGAATAAAGCAAAGAACTTTGACAGCATTTTATTCTGCATTTGCTTGTGAATTTCATATTCGTTTATGTGCCACGCTATTAATTTAATTTTAAACTTAATGTTTGTCTTATTTATAATTGTTAAGTGAGTACGTACTTCGTTGTTTCTTCGATATTGTTTCAATTTCAGGGTGAGGTTATGACAAAGCACATGTTAAATATATTTTAACAATTTGGAAAGTAGTTTTTTTGTTTTACCACATATTTAATTGCATTTTTTTAAAACTAACATCACACCTGAGCCTTCTAATTATTATATGATTTGAATCTTGTCAAGGTTGTACTAAGATATGTGAAAAATGCTGATCAATTATGCACAGTTGTTGTTGGATTCTGTCTCTGTAAATATGGAAACAATTAGCTGCATTGTCGACATATTTTACTGTTTAACTGTAGAAAACATTTCAATTGATAAAAATTATCAAATTCAATTGTTCATGACCACTCGAAAGGTCTAGGATTTGTATGAGTTTCCCCGCTTCTCATACAGAGAAACTTGTGTCGCTGCATTAAAGTCTGCAATTCACTTATGAAACGTCCTGAAAATGATTGGTTTTTTAGAAAATTACCACTAGGAATGAAAAATGGGTTGAATACAATATATCTCATGCAATTGCTCATGAAACAAAAATGAAGTCTGTTTTCAGTTATTTCAAGATAGCATAATGGTTAATTCGGATGCCTGCTGTGATCAGCTGAATAAACTATAGGATATACTTCACAGAAAATGAACTATATGATATGACTTTAACTTCTATACCGTGAATGGAACACAATGCCAAACCCACCGTATTCTCTAGGCATGTCATAATCGGACTATTATTTGTTTCTGTTACTAAAACAATTATTAGACTGTAAAACCTTCGCTTCAAATGAGGGGGTCAAGAAGCACCTTCATCAGTTTTTTGTTAGTAACAACCAAAAATTTTATGATCCTGGAATTACACTACTTCTAGAAATTTGAATGAAAATGTCTGAGTTAAATGGCCAATATATAATTTAGTACAGTATACTTTATTACACAAAAATGACTAGTTAAAAAATCTATAAAAACCAAAACTACTTTTGGAACAACCTAATATCTTTATTTTTTTATATCAAATATTATATAGTTTTTATTTTTAGGTGTCGGTGAAGAAATACTATTCAACATGAGGATTTTTTTACATCACAAAATCATCCTATATTTAAGAGCATTTTGAGGTAACTTGAATAAGGGATCGAATTCAGTAAGTTCTTGCATGTTTTTTTATAACAGAGTTAATTTGATCACAATAATTAAATATGTTGTAATCTATGAAACATTTTAAGACACATTTTGTCAGTAGTTGGCAAAAAATATTGATTTGCTTTCTCTAATATTAATTAAGTGTTATTTAGTGGTGCAATACTAAACAAGTTTTCAGTATCTTACTCTTGTTTGTGCATAAAGTTCCATCTAACAAAGTATTTTTACATTTAAATTTGAATGCTAGTGGAGTACTTATAAGAGAATGATTGCTTTGTAAAAGTCGAACATATATTTTGTATCTACATCTACTAGCCAGAATTTTGTCAAATTTGCACATATCAGGTAAATCTGTTGATGAGCTGAAAACTTACATGCATGTTTTTTCGGTTCCTAGTTATTTTTTTAATGTTCCTTTTTATTTTTTTAACTATTTTCTAGTTAAAATATATTTAAAAAAATATTGGCAATCAATACATTTTTAAAAATTTGGGACAAAACACCTAAAACCAGGACAAGTATTACTTTTAGAAAAAAACGGGATGCAAGGAGGAAAACCAGGACTGCAAAGCAAATTGTTGTCGGTTCTTTTATCTATTGCTGCCTCATTGTGTCACGATATTAGGCATCCTTTACTAAATCTTTTTTTAAATAAGTTACTTTCAAAATGTAGGATTGTGGGATTGAAAAAAATTATGTTTGAGGTCATTAATGTGATTTGTCAGCATTGTTTTATATTGGATTTTGTTTTTGGAATCGCTTTTATGTTGTGATATTCTTTTGTGTAAGTGGGAAAAGTTCTTTTATATACGCTAGACAAACGTTACCGATAAAATTATTGTCTTTAGAAATTTTAATAGGGAAAGAAGAAGAATTCATACTATTGAGAACTTTGAGTCTATTTGTTGTGACAGAGTTGATGAGATGAGGAGGATATGAATTGTTTTTTAAAGTCGTGCGAATTAGGGATAATCTGGAAGGCCAAAATTGCTTACCTGAGAGAAGGATGGGGTATTCGACTAAATTGATAATAGTACCTATCTTCATACTAGAGGGGTGGTAAGAATGAAAGTTTAAATACCTGTCTGACTAAGTAGGTTTTTGGTACCAATTAGTAATAATCCGATTGCCTGTAGTTTTCATAATTTTCACGTCCAGGAAGCTAATAGAGTTGTCTTGTTTCTCGTTAAACCAAGTTAAAACTGTGAAGTAAAAGTTCAAAATTTTCAGTAGAAACGCAAGTGAGAATGTCATCAACGTATCCAGTGACGGATTAAGCTATTTGCCGCCCTAGGCCCTATGAAATCAGCCGCCCTTTTCAATAGACAAAAATTTATTTTAGTATTTAAAAAATATATTTTTATTTAAATTACTTAGATTTTTTTATTTTTTATTCTTAGATTAATTTTATATTTTTGATATAATAATTGTTAAATAATACAAATAAATTTATTAAATATTAACAATATAATATGATTATAATACACATTTTTCTAAAACTATAATTTATAGCTATTCGTAAATATTTTTCTGGATTTTGTCTGAGCAGAACATCAACAATATCATTGTAATCAATTTCTTGAACAAGTTGTGCTTCGATAGTCAGTAATGCTAAAGCACTAGTCTATCTTGACCCATACTTGCTCGTAAATATGTTTTTACCCTTTTCAAAGTAGAAAAAGACCTTTCTCCTGAACAATTTGTGACAGGAATACTCAAAAGATCCGTAAAGCAATGTCTATATTTGGATAAACTTCACGAAGATTATTAGAATGCAAAAAATTATATATTCCTTGAGTGGAACGAACATCTTCCTTACTTGAAAAAGATTCTATGAGTAGGTGTTGTAAATGAATGCATTCATTTCCTAATGTTTCTTCCAAATCTTCAGCATACTTTGTGACTAACTCATCTGCCCGAATTTTTAATTCTCTAGTTTCCATTTCAGACAAATGGTCAAAAATATTAAATTTTTCATAGAGCGTATGATAAGCACTTTTACGGCCTGCCAATTGAACACTTAAAGTATCTAAAATTCGATAATAAATATTTATTCGAAAATTTTCTTCTCCACATAAAAATACTCTCATGCTCTTGTGACTTGTCTGCCTGAAATTTTGGGTTCTTTTACGATGGTTGTCATGATAATAGTTTTTTACCCCAGAAAGTGCATTGGCTTTTCCTCGAATTCAGAAAATTGTTTATCTCTCATGTTCTGTAAAAATAATGCCAAAGGACTATACATTTGTGAAACAGATGATAAATTAGATTTTGAGTCTTGAAATTTTTTACTAGCAGCATTGAAGCGTTTCAAATTTGCATTCCAAACAACGACTAGTATTGCTGTTTCCAAATGCTGTAATTTTTGCAGCAATCCCCTAGCCTGACACCGTGTTGTAGGTTTTTCATATTTGTTTTCGGCAATAAATTTCAATGCAATAATTGTGCCAGACCACTCTTTTTCTAATGCGTAACAAGCATCATGTCGAGCAGACCAATGAGTTTGAGAAAGGCTTTTCAGTCTTAAACTTGCATGCTGTACTAAGATCTGCCAACGATTGGTTGAAATGCTAAAAAAATTGTATAATTCTTGCAGAGTAGAAAAAAGCCGACAGCTTCGGTCATAGATTCTGCTGCACAAGTTCCAACTAAATTTAAGGAAGGTGCTGCACAAGGAACGTATTCTGCTAAGGGGTTAGTTGCTTTGATTCTTGACTGCACTCCTGAGTATACACCTGCGTATAATTTTAAATGTTCTTGTAAAAATGGGTCAAAATCGACCCAATATCCATGTTTACAAATTGTTAATATCAAGAACGATAGAATTGAGAAAAAATCAAAGCAAAACCTTAATAAGTCAATAAATAATCTTCTAGAGACTAACAGGCTATCAAGAAATTCTAGCGTTAATATTAACTTTAAAACAATATGTGATTGTGTTATATCACATTTCCTCAAGTAAAAACTTGTTGCCAAATTCAATACCTAGAAATTTTAAATATCTTTACCATATTCAACAGTAACTTTGATTGCTTTACGATTGCAGCTCGTTATTGCGCAGTTTAACATGAAAAATCTATGACTAAGAGGTCTGGTCAAAATACAACATGAAAATTTTGCTTAAATTTTGAATTTTGCTTAATGTTTGAAAATAAAACATGAAAACAACAGATGAACCTAATGCTTGCTGATCATCACTTACAAATTTTCTTGAACTTGTCACAGTTCTCATAAAATTAGAAATTTTTGGAATTTTATTCAGTAAACACTCTTGTTTTAAAGATTCTTCTGTTGTCCTTTTACGACTCATTGTAATTGCAAATAAAATGATTAAATTCAGACAAACTAAACAACTTAGTTAAAAAAGAGTCTAATTCAAAATAATATCTGATTTAATTCTTTAATGATACTGAACAAAATAATAAAATTATAAGACTTTTCACTTAAACGGCTATCGTAAAACTGAAATAATTACTGCGTTTTGTTTATAGTTTGATCTTAGATTTATACATTTGTTATTATTTGATTTCAGCCACTTAACCCCGTGATTTCCAACCTGTGGTTCGCGCACACTTAGCAGGGCGCGAGGTTTTTCCAAGAGTGACGTACTGTTTCGAAAATATATATAATATAAATATTTAAATATTTAACTGATATTATCAGACTACAAATTAATATGCAATATTATGTAAAAATATACATAAAAATTCATTATTTTTTCACTTTTTATGTATATTTTTACATAATATTGCATATTAATTTGTATTTTGATAATATCAGTTAAATATTTGAATATTTATGAAATGAAATTGTTAGAAAAATAAAAGAGAGCGCTTTTTTTTTTATTAGATTGGGGTGCGCATCGCAAAAATGGTTGGAAACCACTGACTTGAACACGGACAAACACAGTTCGCGCATAGCGGGCGAACCCGAGCACGGCTCGCCAAAGCTATTGTTCTAGGCGATAAAAATCGATTACAATGGTTCTTTATTGGGATATGTCTAGTTTAGATATGATAAGAGCAGATGAATTATTAATCGTTGCGGTAATAAATTAAACTTGAACGACATTTGAGATCATGAATAAACACTTAAAAAGTCTTTCTGGATAGCCATCAAGAGACATGTTATTGTTATACGATGTCTGTGTTATTTTCAATAATCAATGATTACACTCGCCCATTACGACTTACATTCTATTTTATATAAAACGATCTGTAAATTTATAAAAAAAAATCAGGATTAATCCTTGAAATAAATTATTGAGACATTTTATCGGGTTTAAAATTTTTTTGACATTCTGAAAAATTTGCCGCTCCCCAAATTCTGCCGCCCTAGGCCCGGGCCTCACGGATTTAATATGTTCCTATCGAAATGTTGATGGAAATTTCTAAATTATTTTTAGAACCCATTTAAATCTATTTTGACAAAGATGAGCTGCACACAGTGTTACAAATTATTTTACCACTTGCTACGGATTATTTTAGTTCGTTTTATTATTTGATTATTTGTTACTTAAATTTTACCTTTTATCAGTTGACTCGCAAATAGCTGGGAAATTAATTAATATTTGATTAATACTAATAATGAGAGGCTTTTCTTTGTGACATAATTAAACAATCTATATTCACACATATTTGACTTATTCTAAACTTATCCTAGACTCACGGTGCCACCAGTGTCCAAACCTGTCACATCACACACTAATCACATAATAAGTAATAACCTACCTTCGGTTTGGGGACAGTTTCCGATGCGCTGCCGCCCATAACATCGTTTAGCTTACTTTATTACTTATTTAGTCTATAAAACATTTAGCGCACCGGACCGCGCTCATCCCTTCGACATAATATTTAAGAAATATTTGGCTAGACCTTCAAAATTCCAAACCTCTTATCTCTGTAAATTAAAATTTTGTGTCAAAAATTATCTACAGTATCATCAAGATGAATATCATCTGGCAATTCAAAGCTATGAAACCTTCGGCATTCATTATCAATCATTTGAATTTGACTTGAGTTTAATAATCGCGACAGTTTACTCATGTAATGGTAGCAAACTTGCCGTAGTCATTACCGTTTTACCTAGGGCTTCCAATACCGTACAAAAATCTGAATACCGGTATTCGATATTTGAAAAATGAAATTCCGGAATCCCGGTTTTAATACCGGTATTGTCGATGAAAAATTAAATAGTTATATTTTTACTTTCTTCAGTTGTTATATTGACATATTAACAAATAATATATGAAATCTAACAAATATTGTCCTGAAATGAGTACATATTATTTATTTATTACATAAGGAGTAGAAGTAGATAGAAACAAAAAACGTGTCAGTAAAAAAATATATATTTTTCTATGTTACATTTTACATTCTACATTTATAATAAGAATTTGTTATCTAATAATATATTTAAGAAAAGAAAAAAATATAATTCATGGCTAATGTTTTGCTTAATGAAATATGTTCTTAAGAAACATAAACAATCAATTGTTTGATTATCAAGCGAGGACCGAATTTTATTACAAATATAACCAACCGCCGAAAAAGCTCTTTCCGATTCTACACTTGTTGGTACAATTGTAATTAAGAAATTATACATATTTTGTAGGTTCGTTCCTTTTATTCCTGTTTTTTTTTCAAAAAAGTATTTTCATCTTTTATTTTTTGTTCTACACTTGGAGTTTTTTTTAACACACACACGGGTGAAATATTTAGTGTTTCATCTATTGCTGCCTGTAGTTTTTTCTTCATTGCGTTTACCTTGTCAGATACTAATATTGTTTCATTCTTAATTTGGGAAGGTATTGAAAGGGATATTTCTTGATCAACTTCTTCTATATTGTCTGTATCTACTAGATCTTGTTGTGTGAGCCGTTTCGTTGAGTTTACAATTTTTTTAATTAGTGCATATTTTGAAATGCATATCTTCAATATCTTGTGAATACTGAATTTGTGTGGTGCTTCATCACACATATCACAATTTCAACCACTGTAGACTGTTTAATAATTTTACAATATTGAAGAACCATATTCCTAATAATCACTGCAGATTTTGGTATATCGTTGAATCCTCTTGCCTTTAAACCTTCTCTTATATCATACGATTTAATAAAAATATTAAAAAACAAACCTTCGCGAGCTGTCATTCGGGCAAGCTTTTAAAAGTTTTTCCGTTTTATCACTTTTAAAATAATTTGTTAATAACAAGTTAGGTCGTTTAGAAACACTTGATTCGGCCTCAAGGGGGATTCACACATCTTTTTAATATTTAGTCTATATATGGTTTTTATGTGAGGTTGACGGCCACTTGTGGATCCTGTACACTTTATTTCTTTCGCGCACTTCTTGCATTTAGCAACCTGTCCGTCTTTTTCAATCAAAAAATGATTCCAAACTGTAGTTACATCCTGCCCTTTGCGGTGCTCCGTAAATGTATTCACCTTTCACTGGTGGTATATATATATATATATATATATATATATATATATATATATATATTATAGAATTTTATAATATGAGTGGAACGAATATTAATTGTTTAATATGAACAAAACAGCACTCAGATTTGTTTAACACAACTTTATTTTATGATTACAGACGTTTCGAGACCATGGTGTGTCTCATCTTCAGTGTAATTTCAAAAACAGTTACTTATATACTACACATTCTTTAATGATTTATTTAAATTTTATTTAATTTTTGGTATACAAAAAACACCAACTATTCCTTGCAATGCTTGACACAGTACTAAAGAAACATAACACTTACAGAAATATTCTAAACAAATTTGAAGTACTTTCTAGATGGAGACAGAGAGGGTATTATTATAATGTAAACAAAAGGAGTGCTATCGCATACAAAAATCGATAAAAATGAAAAAACAAATTAATTTATTGAAAAGAATAAGATAAATGAAAAAATTTTATAAATTATTAATGATGTTTATATAAGTGTCATGTAAAATATTTGTGTCGGTTCTTAGATTTATGCTATTGTTAGTCCGAACTATTAACATTGATTCTGCCATGCTCCGTTTAAATAAGTCTTTCTCATGGAATAAAATTTGGGGATTGTCAAAATCAAACTTATGGTTGTTGATATTAGCATGATCCACAAGTGTACTTTTAAATTTTTTGTTATCTATTTTTTCACATTGTAATTCATGTTGCCTGAGTCTCTTTTCTAAGTTCTGGCAGGTCTGGCCAATATAAGAGCAATTACAATCCAAACAATTTACTTTATAAACTATATCTTTCTTTTTTGTTAATGGAGTTTCATCTTTAATTTTGGAATATAAAAATTTTAATTGTTTTAATGGAGAAAAAGTAATACGAATATTGTGTTTTTTGAAAAGTCTTTTTGATAATTGGTTAAAATTATTGTCAAGATATGGAAAATTAATGAAAAAAGTTTTTTCAGGAACACTTGTTTTGCCAGGCTCTTCCGGTTTCTTATCAAAAGGTTCAAGTAATTTTGCGACTCTATTTTTAATAATTGGACAAATTTTATTTTAATTATATTTTAACTAATTTTATGTTTGTATCATAAAACAGGGGATCAGATAATAAAATAGCGTGATCTACAAGATTTAGAATGGTAGAAATTTTTATATTGAGAGGAACATGCGAATTAAAATTAATGTATCTCCCGGACCAACTATCTTTTCTGTACCAGTCTGTATAACATACACCTCTATTAATGAGTTTTACGTCAAGAAAATGTAACGTCGAATCATTTTCAAGTTCCTGAGTGAATTGTAAAAAAGAATTGTACTCATTGAATTTGTTGAAAACATTATCTATATCTTTTTTATTAAGTAATATTAATGTGTCATCGACATATCTGAAATAAACCATAGGTTTGGAAGGTAAAGAATTTAAGACATGATTTTCCAAATCTTGTAATACTAAATCCGCCAAAACAGGACTTAATGGGCTGCCCATTGGACAACCTCTCTTCATCGTATAATATTTTTTATTAAAAGTGAAATATGATGCTTTTAAAAGTAATTCTATTCCTGAAATAAAAATTTCCATTGGTAAACAAGTGAATTCAACTATTTGCATCCATCTTTTCTTTATAGCTGTAATAATTAGATAATGCGGAAGATTATTAAATAAATTAATGACGTCAAGACTCATAAAGGAACAATCAGGAGGAATTACTTTATGTTTTATATGTTCTATTAACTGGAAAGAGTTATTTAAACGGTATGGAGAATCTATGGTGACATTCTTTAAAATATCTGAAAAATATTTTGCTAAAAAGTAGTATGGCGAATCAATGTAGGAAACAATTGGTCTAAATGGGCAATTAGGTTTATGGATCTTTGGAAGGCAATAGAATTTTGGGGTTAAAGGATGTTGTACTTTTAACTTTAATGATATGGTATTATTAATATGTCCCTTTTTCTCTAATAAATTTATAAATTTAAAAACCTGTCTATGGTGATAGTTGTTCGGATCCGATGCCAATTCTTCATATAGAGATTCATCACTGAGAATTTTCTTTGCTTCTTTATCATATTCCTCTTTTAACAAAACCACTGAAATGTTTCCTTTATCTGCCTTACACACTAATAATTGTTTGTTATCTTGAAGAAATTTTTTGTAGCTATGATGTCCCGGTAGATGTAAGATGTATCATTCTTGCACTGTACTTTGTTTTTGTGAGTTTTTTGAAATGTTGTAAATTGTTTCATTAACATAAATCTTATCCGTTCGATTTCTTTTCCTTCTGGATCTTTGATTAATTTAAGGCCGGCTTCTAGGCTGCTAATAACTTTAATTGAATCATTGAATGTTAAAATTTTTTGTTGGATTGAAAACTTTGGACCTAGAGCCAATATATATTTTATATTATCTGGTATATGAGTATCCGTTTTGTTTATAACCCATTTGTTCCAATCTAAACCTGTATTGATAATCGGATGTGCTTTGTCTCTTAGCTCTATTAGTTTCTTAAGTTTGTTGCATTGTTTGTTCTTTATCTGATCAAAAAGTTTTTGGTATTTCTTTTGTTCTAGAAAAATAAATTTATCGAATTCTAATTCTTCTAATGAGTCCTGTGTCACGTTTGGATATTATTAAATTATTATTTAATCGATTGATTTCTTTTGCACTGTCTGCAATTTCATATTTCAAAATTTTATTCTGAAGGATCAATAGACTGTTATTTAGTTTTTGTATGTTATTGTAATTTTTATTTTTGAATGTTAAATTGTTGGTGATAAAATTAGGTAAAACATTTTCGTGCTTGCATTTAATTAAGAAATTCCTTTTGTTAGTAGTCTTCGCTAATGCATTGAAAGTTGATGTTATTTGTCTGCAATGGTATACGGCTTCTGAACCATATTTATTGTAAACTGTGTTGAAAAAAGATTGATCCATTTTTAGTTCTGGAGTATATAATATAGAATTTTATGATATGAGTGGAACGAATATTAATTGTTTAATATGAACAAAACAGCACTCAGATTTGTTTAACACAACTTTATTTTATGATTACAGACGTTTCGAGACCATGGTGTGTCTCATCTTCAGTGTAATTTCAAAAACAGTTACTTATATACTACACATTCTTTAATACTTTATTTGAATTTCATTTAATTTTTGATATACAAAAAACACCAACTATTCCTTGCAATGCTTGACACAGTACTAAAGAAACATATAACACTTACAGAAATATTCTAAACAAATTTGAAGTACTTTCTAGATGGAGACAGAGAGGGTATCATTATAATGTAAACAAAAGGAGTGCTATCGCATACAAAAATCGATAAAAATGAAAAAACAATTAATTTATTGAAAAGAATAAGATAAATGAAAAAATTTTATAAATTATTAATGATGTTTATATAAGTGTCATGTAAAATATTTGTGTCGGTTCTTAGATTTATGCTATTGTTAGTCCGAACTATTAACATTGATTCTGCCATGCTCCGTTTAAATAAGTCTTTCTCATGGAATAAAATTTGGGGATTGTCAAAATCAAACTTATGGTTGTTGATATTAGCATGATCCACAAGTGTACTTTTAAATTTTTGTTATCTATTTTTTCACATTGTAATTCATGTTGCCTGAGTCTCTTTTCTAAGTTCTGGCAGGTCTGGCCAATATAAGAGCAATTACAATCCAAACAATTTACTTTATAAACTATATCTTTCTTTTTTGTTAATGGAGTTTCATCTTTAATTTTGGAATATAAAAATTTTAATTGTTTTAATGGAGAAAAAGTAATACGAATATTGTGTTTTTTGAAAAGTCTTTTTGATAATTGGTTAAAAAGAAGACCTGCCAGACCTGCCAGAACTTAGAAAAGAGACTCAGGCAACATGAATTACAATGTGAAAAAATAGATAAAAAAAATTTAAAAGTACACTTGTGGATCATGCTAATATCAACAACCATAAGTTTGATTTTGACAATCCCCAAATTTTATTCCATGAGAAAGACTTATT
>NW_020538957.1:0-26893 GCF_003426905.1 Ctenocephalides felis
TACTATGATTATTACAAAATGCTTCCTTTGAAAATTAATTATGAATAGCTTGACAGAGCCTGAAATAATACTATAATGATTGATTACGGCTTGCTTATGGATAAATAAATAAATAAATATATAAACAACTATCCATTAGTCTTATGCTGATCTCTCTCTGAGTGCATTTCAATCTATTTGCATACAATTTTGCGCCAAATAAAATTTATATTCTGAGGAATGTTTGCAACAAAATGTTGATCCGAAAATAAGAAATTTCTATCCTTTGTTTACATTGAAACTATCATAGAGATTATTTACGAGTGCTATGTCGGAGATAAAACAGACGTAACATCAGTTTATTGCTACTATACGGATGCCAATAAACCGCGCACAAAACGAAGCAAATAGTCAAACAAGAAAAAGGAATATTCAATCGTCAAGCGAGTATTTCTACTATCCACGAAACCGCGGACTCGATTCGCCATCGATATTAAATCCGTAATATGATTCGGAACCGATATATCGATACCACTTCAGTTAATATAACTTCGCAAACGGCGATATTGTAAACCGCATATATGCGAAACAGGAAACATAGACCGAGGGCTAGGGACAAATCAGGAGCAGAACATATTTGGTAAGTTCTAGCTTTCCATGTCTATCATGAATCATTCTGAACTTGAATCAGGGGTCCCGGGTTCGAATCCGCTTCGAGGAGCCTGTTGTAAAGCAGTAGTGACAACGGCTTTCACTTGGAAATATAGATAGTAATATGTTTCCAAGTGAAAACAGCCCTGATACGGCATTGCTGCACCAATGAAAATCATCTCTGTTACAGTAATTGTAATAATAAAATTCATCACATAGAGATGTGACAACTGTTTGGGTTGTCATCTATAATAAAACAAACGTAGTTTGTAAGATATTCATCACAACAGCTCATAGGACCCATAAGTTCTAATCGCTGTTCAAATAAAATTCAAAAAAAAAACTTATCATTATTATTTGAAGGCAAATCCATGGTTTAAGAGTAGGGAAAACTGAGGACGTAATAATCGTTTATCTTTTATTAAAAAAAATAATTCTAACGTTTGTTCTTTCCCTTCACATTATGTAAAAAGTTTTGAATGATAATCCTGATATTTTAGTTACTAAATCTGATAAGGAAAATCTTACAGTTGTGATTGACAGGTCTGATTATTTTTTATAAACCTCTTGCTAATGATCCCACTGACCACTTGAATAGAAAAACACACACACCTATTAGTAATTTTTTCATAGTCTTCAGACAATTGTGCAGAAAATACTAAGTTTTTTGGCAAAACCGAATTCATTACATTTATCTTCGAACATGCAATCATTACAGTCTCAATTTTCTTTAAAAAACTTTGTTTCTCTGCCATTATTTGGAAAATGTGATTTTTTATATAATATTAAGTTAAATTGGGAATAATTGCGATTTTTAATGTAATACAATAAACTTGTTTTTATCGAAATATATTTAAGATTCTAATAAAATTCATATATGTAAATAATTTTTTTAGTCTTTAGGTGTAGTTATAATATCTGTAGTTGTTAAGAACTATTGTATTATGAATCATTATTAGCGAATGCTGAGTATATTAGATCTTGTATTAAAGTAAGTTATTAACACGTTTAGTACCAAATCTAATATTCGTATAAAACTTTTTATAAACCAACCTTTATTCATGCAATTAGGATAAACCAGATAAAATGGTTTACCTGGTTTTTCAAATAAACCTAGATACTAAGCCGGAAGGTCAGTCCTACTAAAAATTGGTGACATCGGAAAATGGAGAGATAATAATTACTGCAACTCTTTTGGATGAATTGTAGATTTTATTTTAAATCTTACAAAATTCAGTACTAATATTTAATATAAGGTCGTAGGCAGTTCAATTATTACTGATCTTATTGCTCAATATGTACCCTTTATTCCTGGTTTTTCCTTATTGTAAAATAATGATCAATTTAAAAAAAGTAATATAAGTTAGTTTGGTACTAAACAAATTACAAATTTATCTTAATTACTTTTTACAGAATCGTTTTCAACATAGTATAGTCTAGCACCATAGAATTAGATTGTTGTTAATTTTTATTTGTAAAACTATCTTTATAAACGCAAGCACAAACATTATGTTGCTATTCAGAAAGATATTACTATATAAATAAAATCATCTGGATATAATGGCTGGTATATTAACATGTTATAACAAGATATCAAAATTCAAATAGTAAAATATAAAATAGTTGAATAATATGCAACAAAATATAATAAATATTCAAAATCGTTACAAACAGGTAGATATGTACTCTAAATATTCCGAGTGTCATTTCAAAACATAACTTAAAAGTGCTATATTTGTCTTTGTATATTTATTTTTACTGTCAATTTATTTTCACGTGATCAAACTATATTTTACCATCGTATACCTATCTATCTTTTATCATCTAATATTGCAAATTACTTATATACTGATTGTGATATTCGTCTGTCCCTGGAGGTTGACTTATGAACAAACGAAATCATCCGGCAGCAGATACTGGTAACTATTGAGAGTTATTGCGACGATATACAACTAGTTTGAAATTTCCCAAGCTTCGTGATTGAATCAATTCTCTTGGTATGTAACATGCATGAATATATACATATATTCATGAATATATACGACTTAAAGATCTGAGGGTATAAAGGTCCACTAATAGACAACTATATTACGACTAACTTAAATTTTTCTGGACTCATATTTTATAAAAAACTAAATTACGACTGTTTGGGGAATGCGTCATTTCATGCTTTTTATGTGCTTTCTTTAGGGTGACTTTGAATTTCTATATAATAGTCTTTTATGTCAATGCCATCGCGGAGTGCAACACAATAGATGACTAAGTTGTTATTGCGCATTTTGTGGTCTAAAAAGAAATTTTATCAATGTATGCTGGGCTTGGCAAGGTTACTTCGAGCACAAAGATCCACTAATATATTACAACTGACTAACATTTTTTGGATTCATACTTTATAGTAAACTGAATTACGACTGTCTAGGAAATGCGTTATCGCAGCCCTTTTATGTGCTTGCTTCAGTGTGACTTTGAATTTCTAGATAATAGTCTTTTATGACTTTATCAATGTCATTGCAGAGTGCAACACAATAGATGACTAAGTTGTTATTGACTATTTTGTGGTCTAAAAAAGAATTTTATCAATGTATGCTGGGCTTGGCAAGGTCACTTTGAGCACAAAGATCCAATAATATATTACGACTGACTAAATCTTTTTTGGATTCATACTTTACATAAAACTAAATTACGACTGTCTAGGCAATGCGCCATGCCTTTTATGTGTTTGCTTCAGGGTGACTTTGAATTACTAGATAATAGTATTTTATGACTTGTTCAATGTCATTGCAGATTGCAACACAATAGATGACTAAGTTGTTATTGACTATTTTGTGGTCTGAAAAGGAATTTTATCAATATATGCTGGGCTAGGCAAGGTTACTTCGAGCACAAAGGTCCACTAATATATTACGACTGACTAAAATTTTACGACTGTCTGGAGAATGCGTGATTTCATGCTTTTTATGTGCTTGCTTCAGGGTTGAAGAAATAGATAATAGTATTTTATGACTTGTTCAATGTCATTGCAGAATGACGATGACTAAGTTGTTATTGCGTATTTTGAAGTCTAAAAAGGAATTTTATCAATGTATGCTGGACTTGGAAAGGTTACTTCGAGCACAAAGGTTCACTAATATATTACGACTGACTAAAATTTTTTTGGATTCATTGAAAACTAAATTACGACTGTCTAGGGAATGCGTCATTGCATGCCTTTTATGTGCTTGATTCAGGGTGACTTTGAATCACTAGATAATAGTATTTCATGACTTGTTCAATGCCATTGCATAGTGCATCAGATGACTAAGTTGAATTTGCGTATTTTATGGTCTGGAAAGGGATTTTATCAATATATGCTGGGCTTGGCAAGGTTACTTGGTGCATACAATGTTGTATCTTGAGTAACATAACAAACTCCGTTGTTTGTATTTACCCCTCATATAGTGGTTCATAAAATTATTTGTAATTATCACGAATGGTTAGATGGCCCTTACAATTCATACCAGAGCTTAACGACAAGCGGAAACAAGGTTATAGTATTGATATACCGCTCCTGAAAAAGAAATCTCACGTTGTTTGTAAATTGAGCTTTTAAGTGCAACATAGAGCTTTGGTTAAATTATGATTATGTACGATTGTAGTACATTAACAAACTTTGTATGTTTTGTTAACAAATTTCAGCGAATGATCTCACAATGAAAAATAATTCCAATAACATCAACCACCTGATTCTGCAGGTGTTCTCTAGCTCCACAATTTGCAAACTCATTTTAAAACATCTCAGAAATGCATTATATTCCTATCACGATATTCTTATCTTACAAATCTAACTCTTGTTGTGCAGCGACGTAATATTTTTTAATATCTCTCGCACACGTCACGTTTTATTTCGTCGCAATATCGCACGGCGGCAAGTGGAGCGGCTCTAAACGACGCGATGTGTGTACAAAGAGTTATGACGACAATAAGTCCTAGATAATATATCACCAACGGTGGTGTCTGCCGACCTCCAGCACCACCATCTGACAAAATAAGCCGAGTGTTTTGTGCATTTCTTCTTTCGCTAATAAAAATTTATTTGCCGCGAACATTATTCAAAAATGCATCCGCGATAATGAAGTATGTGCTGCAGTAATTGTGATAAAGCTGTTAGGGTTTATCCACGGCTTGGAACTGTCGAGTCGAATATTTTGAAAGGCAAGGTAAAAAATAACTATCTAAGTGGTGTATAAAATTTAAAGTAGTTATTTCCACATTTGTCAAAATATTGATTTAGAGAACTATTTTATTCAATGCATTACATGGCCAAATCCGATATTTTAGATTGATTCTTCAGGTTTTCCAACATAGTATAAAAGATTCGTATTTTCTATTAAAATTACAATATTTTAATGTATACAACATAATGCTGGAATGGTACATAAGTCCACCTTAGGTATTATACTTTATCATTACAATTATCAATCAGTACATTTATATGTAAAAAATATGAAACAGTGTCTTGTTTTTATGCTATAAAAAAGAATAGTTTTGGTCATTTTTAAAAAATATCACATCAGATTTTACCGAAATAAAAAGAGTACTGATTACATGTATGGTGGATCAATATAAACTTTGACATAAAGTGTTTTCCAAACTATTTCTCGAGTATATTGGCCAAGGGCCTGAATGTTATTTGAATAATTCTTACATTTTAGGTGAAAGTATGGTTAAACATAGTCCAAATATAAAATACCTTTCCTTAATATACAGTTAAGTGTCCATCAATAGAGAAGAGTTATATTGATGAGTTGCACTTGGATGAAAAATTAAATCGATTTTTTTTTTGCCATCTTGTGCTTTTTTAATTCTGCAAAGTAAAAAGGCATCTTAAGCTTGTGAAAAGTTATGACCTATTTCTGGTGACGAGAACTTCAAAACGACAGTGTCAAAATTGGTTTACCAAATTTTTCTCTGGTGATTATTTTTCAGTCAAAGATAAAATACTCTATGATTGTCCAGTTGAAGTTAATAAAAAACTAATAAAATGAAACAAAACAACCAAAACGAATTTTTAGCCTAAATAAAGTTAGTAGTCAGTTTAGATTCCATCAGTAAAAAATAATTTTCTTGATCCATTTTGCGTCGTTTTCGCAAAACATGTGAAACATTGTTATTTTGTTATATTTTATTGTTTTCCTAGTATTATCTTATATTCAGAAATTTTATTTATATTATTTATTAATTTTATTTTTATTATTATTTGCTTCTATTTTATATTAAATCAATATATTACGGATAATATTTTCATATAAGTTCTATCCTTTGCACTCTTATTTATTTAAATTTATGTTATTATTTATCAATATTGCTAGATGTTAATTATTTAACAGTTGTAATAAATATTGAAATTAAAAAAAAAGTAAAACATGTGAAATTAAATCGAATCTTTTTGTCATATTTTGTTTCATTTTCTGCAAAGTATAGAGACATCTTAAACACACGAAAAGTTATGACCTATTTCTGGAGACGAAACCTTGTTTATCAAATTTCGTTCTGTTGATTTTTTACTCAAAGATGAAATACACTCTGGTCGTTCATCAGTTGATGATGATTAAAAAAGAATTGTCTACTTAGAACTGTTGTTATCAACCGAATAATCAATTCTGATGTTGATTAAAAAACTGATGATGATTTCCGATTAAACAAGTAATGAAATTAAATAATGAAGTCGAAGTTACAAATCGTTACTTATTCCATTAATGACATCACATATCTGAAGCCACTTGGTAAAAATTATTGGAGTTTTGTTGTGATATTGTGCCAATCCACCATACAGCCGTGACTTTGCACCTTCTGATTAATTTTTCTTGCGATATTTAAAAACAATTAGATTCGTATACAATTTAATAGTTATGGTGATATCAAATTGTACTTGATTTATTTTTTTGCTAATAAGAACCATAGTTTTTTTCAGCAAAATAATGAATAATTTATTATAAGAATTATTATGAGAATAAAAGATGATGATGCTGCTTTGAAAACGAGGAAACGTGATTGATCAAAATGAACAACATGAAGAAGACTGAAAAAAATATTTGAATAGGCAATAGCATTATCACATTTTTGGACAAATGAACAGGATTGGTAAATCACCTATTAGAGTGCCAACTAGGAGAAATGAATAGAATTTGTAAACAACTCATTTGAGTAAACACGATAATATTTATTTACTGCTATATAGATTGCAAGTTTACATTGCTAAGTATAATTAAATTAAATTAAATTATTTTAAAACAAATAAATTATTATCGAAATAGTAACAATTCGTTTTGATAGTTTTTACAGTCAAATATCATTCTGCTCATGTTGTCTTGATAAAGATAATAAAGTTATAAACTCTGCATTTGATTTGCATCAACACATGACTTTTTTATTTAAATTATAATTGCTTGTATTATAAAATAAACATTGAGCTTTAAAATTGAGAAATTTATTGGCCAATTCTCGGATACGAGATCTAAATTTTATGTTATTTTTAAATGTTTTAGGAGTGCAAAAATAAATGAATTCAACACCTGTATATTTTATCAAAATAGTTTTTCATATTGAGATTATAAAATAAAAATAATTTAAAAAAAGTAAGTAACAATAAAAGAGAATGAACTGATATGAAATCAATAATAGAAAGTTAAAATGTGCCAGGATTAATCAATCAAAATAATCCCAAATATCAAAAATTATTTTCCAACGACTTCATTATGATTTTGCATTACGATTGCAACCCTGAGCGCCTTCTATTCGCAAAACAGAAAGAAAAAAGCGGTAACCGTATTTAAACAAAAAAATGCTCTGCACATATATATATTCATATATCCGCACGACTGCTATTAATTTATTCAAGTGGGACTGCAATTCAAAATGCTTAAAGTCGTGGTTTGCACGGCTGAACTTTTCTCTTTTGGTTATATTTGTACGTAGTAATAACTATATACACAGACTCAGCCTCAGCCTCGGTTATATATCTAGGTTAGGTCTTTTTATCATTTTGCGCCCCCGGCGGTCTCGCCATTCGCAGTTCATAAATTAACTTACTGCGACTGAGCTTTCAGTCCGAGAGTTGAGTTTTTTATTTGTACAAATTTATTAATCTTATTAAAAATGAATTCTGTATATTATGCACTATGCTTTAAATACAAGCAAAGCAAGTACTTAGAGCATATAATCAATTTATGTTTGATATTTCAATAATCATTACAAGAATAAATATATAATTAGAAAGGGTAGGGCAAGGAACAAAAATCCAATTTTGACTTTAAATCTAAAGTCAAATCCAAAATTTGACTTTGAGTACCAATAGCGTGAAAACCAAACCCAGATTTTTAAACCCAATATTTTATTACAACCAGTACACATATTAAATAAACAACTATCTGACTATGTTCAGTAAAACTCCCAGCAAATTCATCATTGTAGAATTAGTTATCTGGACAATTTCACCCCATAGGTGGGTGGCGACAAGGTGGCAAAGGGACTAATAACTCATTTTTAATTTTGAAGGGATTTTGTAATAGATCTTATAAATACATAGGGTTAAGCATGGCTTAAAGGTAGAAAGATCCACCACCGTTATCTCAAAAACCAATATAAGAATTTTTTAACAACAATATTTGAAAGTGGAGGCAAAAATAAGTAAAACCATACAACATTGATTCTTACAACGTTGCTGTCGGGAAAAAATGGCAATGTTTAAAAATTCATAACAAAAGTATTTTCTTGGGTTGTTATTAGTTTTGATTGTGAGCATTGTTGCTTAAGTTTCCAGAACTTAATATAATTTTTAAGTATACGCTATTTAATTGATTTGTGGGATGTATTCAACGTTTTTTAGATATATTCAATATTTTATTATAACCTCTACAAAAATTACACCCGGGTACGGTAAAAAGAAGCAACTGGAACATTACCCCTGCCATCTGTTTGCCCCCTGCCATCCTGTTACACCCCGCATATGGAGTAAAAAGGACCAGGTGACAAATTTCTGAAAAACAGCAAATACTAGTGGAGCGCATGGCATCGTGCCTTAAGGCAATTTGCAGGAACTTCCCGTACTAAAAATTATTATTTATTTGAAAAGATCAATATTGATGAAAAAAATTATTTCGAAAAAATTAGATTTTTGAGATACTATAAATTTGACAAAAAATGTCTTTTTCTGAAAAAACGATTATTTTTTGAAAAAAAATGTTTTCTTTATTTTGACGTATTTCGGAAATTCTGAACTTTTTTTCAAAGCAATCGTACTGCTTTAACTGCATAGAGACAAAATGTCAAAGCGCGTAAGCGCCGCGACGCCGTCTATCAGATAAACATTGGTACAGAACCCATAGGAATGTAAACAAAATACTTATTGTTAAAATCTCTATAAAATATCTGATAATTTGATGTGCAGATGTCTAATGATCATTTTTGACCGTAAAATGGCACTTTTTTTACTTTCTTCACTAGATCTCCAAAACGCTAGACCTGTCTTCATAAAAATTTGATCAATTCTTCATCTTTTTAATACAAGTAAACTGTTACATACTTTTTGCTCCGTATCTTCGGAACGGCTAGACCTGCCTTCACCTAAACTAATCAGCATGACTCCTTATCAATACGAATCGAATGTTTTTTGACGAAAATTTGTATCCGCACACACACACATACATCCATTTTTTCTAAGGTATGCCAAAATATTCAGAAACATTTGAAACGTAAAGATATATACAAATTTTCATTTTCGATTTTTTATAGATAATAAAAACAACAAACAAACTGAGATATGTACAAAATAACATCATATTTCACATAACAGCAAAATACTCTGCATCTACAATATCATTACGATCATAATTTCTGCTAAACTATTTATTACAATCCCATTTCTATAAACCTGAATAACATACAAAATTCCATAAATTCATGAATATTTTGCAATTATTGGCAGATAAATCATTAAAGTCCAGCGTGTAAATTTGAATAATTCCATTGCGAAGCTTTGATTGGAATACTTCGAATTGAACAAAATTCACATGGGAATATAACTGTCCGGTATTAGTTATTGAAACTTTATTAGATTAGTTTTATATCCAATGGGTTGTTTAATAAATATGAGCAATGAATAATATATCACCAATAGCTAACTATTGCATTTTTTTAAATTATGTGAAATTCTATTAGTAACAATATTTGAATAAATATAATTCGAAATATTATATTAAACTAGCTGTACGTTTACGATCCGCCGTGTTTTACTTTTAATTAAAAATTTGATTAAAAATGCATAATTGTTACATGAAGTGTTCCAGTTTTTTTGTCTTCCAGTCTACCTATCTATATGACTATGTGTCTACCTCTCTACTTGTCTACCAGTTTACCTGTTAACCTGTTTATCACTCAACATGTTTGTTGGTCAACTAATTTACCGGTCTACTAATTTAGCTGTCCACCTCTTCATCAGTCCACCAGTTTACCTGTCCACCAAATTACCTGGACACCAATTTACCTGTCCACCAGTTCAACTGTCCACAAGTTTACCTGACCAACAAATTACCTGCCATCAATTCAGCTGTTCACGAATTCAGCTGTTCATCAACTAGCTGTCCACAAATTTAGCTGTCCAGCAATTTAGCTGTCCACCAACATAGCTGTCCACTAAATTAGATGTCCACTAAATTAGCCATCCTCTAAATTAGCCATCCACTAAATTAGCTGTCCACCAAATTAGTAGTCAATTTCGCTGTCTACCAATTCAACGAATTTAGCTGACCATCAACTAGCTGTCCACCAACTTAGCTGTCCATCCATTCAGCTTTCCACGAATTTAGCTGATCATCAACTAGCTGTCTACTAACGTAGCTGTCCACCAATTTAGATATCCACCAACTTAGCTGCCCACCAACTTAGCTGTCCACTAACTTAGCTGACCATCAACTAGCTGTTCACCAACTCAGCTGCCCACCAACTTAGCTGCCCATTAATTTGGATGCCTACCAATTTAGCTGTCCACAAATTTGCCTGTTCAACAATTAACCTGTCTACCAATTTACCTATCAACCTATTTATCAATCCACCATTTTACCCATCTACCAATTTACCTGCCAACCAATTTACCTGTCATCTCGGTTTACATGTCTACCGATTAACCTATCAACCTGTTTATCTGTCTACATATTCGTCTATCTACCAGTTGTCCTGTCTACCATTTTAAATATTCTCCAATTTATCTGTCCACCAGTTTACCTATCTACTAATTTATCAGTCAACCTCCTCATCTGTGAACGTATATCTTTCTACTTGTTTAACTATTTATTTGTTTACCTGTCTGCTAATTTACCTGTCTCCCAGCCTGCTAGTCTTCCAATTACCAATTCAATAAAAAAGTTATTACGATAATATTTTTTACAAAATAGGAGTTTGTGGTTGATGGTTGAAAATTTAGGATTATATGAAAAATAGTCTTTATAAAAAAATATAAATAAAAATTTACTAAAAAAAAGTTTGTTGGGCGGCCAACCTAATCAAAATATTCGAAAAACCGGTCCAGAGATTTACCTAAGATTTTTCCAAATTTTTACGGCTCTATAATATCTCGCTTTTAGAGCTGGTAAAATTGTTTGCCTAATAAAACGAACATTTTATTTATCGATAATTTAATCCAATATCAAATATTTAATAAGTCCAATTGATACGAAACGAATTTAATTCCCCGCATATCGATAACATTTGGTATTGCTTTACCATGATCATGATTCCAAACTTTGAACCCGCTAACCCCCAAAAGCCCCAAAAGCAATGGAGCAATCACGAGAAAATTACACATTGATTATTGGCTTCATACACTATCAATAAACGAAAACTGAATATGGAGACTGTGATCACATAGATAATAATAGATAATAGATAAATGTCAAATAGTAGGTAGTGGAATTATTTGGGTCGATAATAACTTGCACAGGTACAGGCTCTCGATAGGTTTCTGTTAGAGCCAGTGTAATTTGTCAAATCAATTTATGGGTAATTCGAAATAGGTTGCGGAATAGATGCATGGACGAAAATTTGACTAGGTTGTGAAATTAAATTCTGAACTCAATAAATTCAGTTTATTTCTGAATAAAACAGTTTTAAACCAATAAACTAAAATTTAAAACGAAAAATTATGTATTTTCTCCCCAAACTAATATATTTACAATCAATAAATGGGTATTTGAAATTCATAATAATTTATAATACTATATATTTGTTAAAAATTTCATTTACCTATAGTTATTTATGTTTATATTTTCCTAAAAGTAATATATCTTTTTCTTAATATTTTAAGCAGATATATTTAATCTTGAAGAATGCTGATGCATGTGACAAAAATCTCAAATTTTTATATGGATAAAATCTTAAATCTCATCATTTGAAGTAAAAGAAAATATTACTGGTCAACGGTATTGATTAATACCGTAGAACTATAGAAATGAAATTTGAAGTTTCAAAAAATAATTTAGTTATGAATAACATATTAGTCGAAAACGGATTCAATGTTACATTTTTTATTCAACAAAAATGAAACGCATCAAATCTTACCTCTTACCTGATATTTAATTTAAATAAATCAATCTTCATGCACCATTAAAACTTTTGACGCATTCATTAAAATGAAAAAGCAGCAAGAAACTTGAGATAAATTGAAACTATTCTTTCAACTAAATCGGATTTTAAATGATGTTTTCAAGTTGCTTCTTCACTTCAAAAGTTCTTTCTCTAGTTTTTCTGTATTCAAGTTATACAATAGATGCTTTTGCTAACATATTTATTGATACTCGTAGTATTTAATAACTACTTCATAATAAATAAAATGTATTTCAAAAAGAATGTACCTAGCTTACTACAATAATAATTGATTTGTTTTAAACGTTAACTAGTAGAGAAGACTAGTTATACGGTTGTGACACTTTTTTTTAATCAGCCATTATTTTATTAATTCAACAAATAGCTTGGAGAAAAATAAATTAAATGGCAATATGAATATATTCCTACTTGGAAATACTGCAATACTGTGTTTACATATAATTGGTTAATCTTAAAATATAATTATACAAGAAAAGGGCGAGTGTCATAAAAATAAGGGATAAAAATAAATTAAAAACAATAAGTATAGACAGCAAAATGGTTTATAATGGCTATTAAGAACAATAATATGTAAGACAACATAACATAAACTTTTGAACAAAGTTAACAAAACGTCTTTGTGAAATCTTTTTTCATGTATCGAATTTCTCTTTTTCTTTTCCTATCTCTTTCATATTTTGTCTAATTTATGTTAGGTTTTTGTCCATCAGTTTAATCGTCACCCGAAAAGAACAAAAAATGCATGTCGCAACCGTACCCATCGGACACTTTTGGAAACAAAACATCGTGATGACCGAGCAAATAAAATTATTTAAATTATCTAAACAAAAACTAATTACTGATAAAGAACTACTAATATTCAACAGCAAAATAACAAAGTGATCTAATCTGAATTCAGGAAACAGTTATTAATAAAAAAGACTCTACAAAGAAAGTTACATTTGGCTTTTTAAAACCAATTCGGTCCACAAATCATGTTAATGTAAGGCGCTGACCCAATGCAATAATTTAAACTTGTTCGAACAAACATACTTCAACTTTTTTTGAACACTATCTTAAAATCATTACATTTTAGCTGTTATGACGGCTGCCACTACCGTACCCTGGCACAACCGTACCCAATCTCTTCTACTATAAAATTTCAGCGCCACAGTTGAACAATTAAGATATTTGTATGCTTTTTCTCAGATAATAATTTTTAACTTCCCGTAGGGCAAGTTACAGTAATCGCAAAAAAAATCGAAAATGATTTTTTTTATATATTTTTACGTTTCTGAACATTTTGGCATACCTTAGAAAAAATGGATGTATGGGTGTGTATGTGTGTGTGTACGTGCATGTGGGTGTGTGTGTGAGCGGATACAAATTTCCGTCGACGATTTCGGGAACACGAATCAACCGATTTGAATAATTTAACAAACATTCGATTTGTATTGATAAGGATACGTGCTGGTTAATATTTGGCGAAGGCAGGTCTAGCCATTTCGAAGATACGGGGCAAAAAGTGCCAAAAATCGTAACTCGGTTTCTAAGAACGTCCGATTTTAATAATTCAAAAAACATTTTACTTATATTGACAAGATAAAGAATTGATCCAATTTTCATAAAGGCAGGTCTAGCGGTTTTGAAGATCTATTGAAAAAAGTAAAAAAAAATGCCGTTTGGCGGGCAAAAATTATCATTAGACATATGCAAATCAATTTATCAGATATTTTACAGAGATTTTAACAATAAGTATAAATTTTGTTTACATTCCTATGGGTTCCGTAAGAATGTTTAACCGTTAGACGGCAACGCAGCGCTTACGCGCTTTGACATTTCGTCTCTATGCAGTTAAAGCAGTACGATTGCTTTGAAAAAAAGTTCAGAATTTCCAAAATATGTCAAAATAAAGAAAACATTTTTTTTTTCAAAAAAAGTAATTTTTGTCAAATTTATAGTTACTCAAAAATCTAATTTTTCATAGTAATTTTTTTTCAAAAATGTTAATTTTAAAAAAAAATGGTACGGGAAGTTCCAGCAATTTGCCTTAAGGCACGATGCGATGCATCCCACTAGTTAATTTTTTTTTTCATGTTTTGTAACAAACTTATATGATGTGACAAGTAACAACCATAATATTGTTGTAATTTTCTATTTCTTTGCCCCAAATGTACTAAAAAATTTCTGCACTACCATCGCAAGTATAAATAATCTAATATCCCCAAAGATGTGCCAAAAAACTGCTCATCCTTTGACCGGAATAACAAACTTATCCCAGTTCGTATGTGCGTGTGGTGTGCTTGAGTTGAGATTCCAGTGGCACGATTCTCTATTATGATCAAAGATCGTTAGACCTATCATTTACCGAAGTTTCCCGTGAACTAGATAACTATCTCAGCGTAACTCTAAATGCTATGTGTGCGAATTACTACAATCGAGATATTCATACAGATAGGATATTGAGAGCACGGTCCAATAGCTAATGCCGCCAAGGAATCTAGGATGAGAGCTGAGGGGTAAGGAAATTAGGAGATCAAGGAAATAATGGCATATTGCATGTTTATTGGTAATAGACAATCAAGAACATATTTGAAATGAGCTGCTTCGTAAGTGGTGGCTGGAAATACTGGACCTGAATCAGGGGACACAAGTTCGATCCTGATTCGAGCAGCCTGTTGTCAAGCAGGAGAGACAACGGGTTTTACTTGGAAATATAGATGTTCGAGTCTCACAAATTTTATTTATCCATTTTCCTCTACCTATATACTGAACTCCCCCTAATCTGTAATAAAATAATTTCCTACCCTACTCTAGGTACTAAAATAGTTTTTAAGAAATTCATCCTCATTCTGTACGTATTGACCCGATCACATCTTATACAACTAACTAAAATTAAATACAAACAATTTCTGAACTAGTTAATATTTTTTATTCAGTGATTTGTTATTTCATTGTTATATCTGGTCCTTCGAGGTAATAAAGTGTCCGTGTGTAGTGATTTTTAATTGACTTTTCTAATAAACATTGCGCCGGGCGCTTACAATAGATAACAATGTGTTTTCAGGTGAAAATAGCTCTAATTCGGCATTCCTGAATTAGTAAATTTATTTCCTATTCGAAAAATTGTAATAATAATTTATCACAGTGAGGAGGCAATTGTTTGGGTTGACATCTGTAGAACCAAATAGTATTCACTAGAATCAGCATAATAACTCATAAGACTCTTAAGTTCTGAATTCTGTTAAATTTATTTTTGGGTTAACATCTGTAGAATCAATTAGTATTTAATGAAATAAGCATAATTACTCATAAGACCCTTAAGTTCTGAATTCCGTTAAAACCATTTTTGGGTTGACATCTGTAAAACCAATTAGTATTTACTGCAATCCAGCACAACAGCTTATAGGATTCTTAAATTCAGATTTATGTTAATAAATAATAATGATGTAATTAAATCTTAGAAATAATGCTCATGCGTTAGATCTTCTGTTCAAAAAACGTAAGCTTTGAAACGATCATTTCTCTAAAAGTAAGGTGTCTGAGGCATTGAAATTTTATACCAGAAACTGTATTCCAAAATCTTCAGCATCTTTATGTTAATTCGACGAGTTATCCAGACTATAATATGAATAATATTAATTCCATTTTTAACAAAAAAAATGACAATTTAGTGCCATTGATACAAAATTGTCGCTCATGATAGAAATAGAATACATCTTTATCCTTAAAATTTAAGCTAAATAAGTTTCGTACTAAAAATTATGAACATGTGGTTTTGAGTCCATTGCAAAAAATGTATGTTGTTTACCAAATTGACTTTTTATCATATTTATTAAAATTTACATCTTATTCATTATGTTTTTAATATACTGTATTTTATGTATTTTTTATATCAAGTGAAATAAGAAATCTTGAAATAAAAATCAAACAAAAACTGTAGTTTACAGTAAATCTTATCATTTCGATAATCGATGTAACATAACTTATAATCAAATACAAATTCTCACAGAAAATGTGTTTTGAATACATTATAAAACTAAATTATCTATTGTTTGAAGGTGATTTTTTTTATTATTACCTCTTGTATTTACAACTGTCCAGTAAAGGACATTCAATAAATTTTTGAATGATAAATAAATAAAGGCGATTTTATGATATTTTATATTTTCCAAAACGTTTTAATAGTTAATGTATGCAATATCTTAAAATAGTTGTGAAATATATCAATTTTTATTTTATACCAGCCCTATATTATTTTTTATATTCACATTTAATTTCATATAGAAGTATCTATGAAGTTGAGACAAAAAAATTTTTAATCAATGTCAATTATTTTGTTAAGACAAGCAGAAAGTTCTTTGAATCATTTAAATCGGACGCTAAGTTCTCTCAAACACTGCCATTTTTGCACATTTAGCTCGGTATCTTCGAAATGGCTGGGTCTGCCTTTGCCAAAAACTAATAATCACTTCTCCCAATTCAAATCGGATGCTCCGTTCTCAAAAACTCGATTTCTATTTTCTGCACTCTTTGCTCTATATCTCCGTAACTGCTAGACCTACCTTTGACAAAAACTAATCAGCACATTTCCCTATCAATAGAAATCGAATGTTTTTTGAACCATTCAAATCGGTTGATCTGTGCGCCCGAAAACGTGGACGAAAAATTGTATCCATACATTCATACACACACATCCATTTTTTCTGAGGTATGCCAAAATGTTCAGAAACCTTCAAAACGTCGAAAAATGTAAAAATTTTCAATTTTGATTTTTGGACGATTACAATAACTTACTCTACGGGAAGTTAATATATCAATTTTTATTTTATTCAAGCCCTATATTATTTTTTACATTCACATTTAATTTCATATAGAACTATCTATGAAGTACAAAATGCTACTAAAAATAATGTATTAGAAATTTTATTGTAAAAAATTAAACTCTATTACAAAATTTAATACTATATGCAACTGATTAGCGTTTATGTAAATAAATTAATGAAAAAATTAACTATATTTAAAGAACAATGAAATGATTTAGTAAAAAATAGCAGCATAACGTAAATATTAAAAGAATATCATCAAATATGTAATAACGCGTACAAATTGTAAAACACAAATACAAGTTTTAAATTTACTTTCCCAAAAATGTTTCCATATTTTAATTATAAAATTCTATAAATACTCAAAACATGCCTATCAATGATTTTTGTATAACATCATAAACATAACTAATTATCAAATTTATTTATAAAATATTTCATAGTTATTTCATTAAACGCATATATATTTCTTTACAAGTCGTAATCAATAATAACAAATAATACTACTGATTCTGGGCAAGATATGCAATAGTTTGAAATGACATAGCAAAAACTTTTTTTTTAACCCTGTTTTATTCAGCAATCAGAAATACATAAGCATTCCTATAAACTAAATTTACAATATTTGAGAGCGATGTCTAAGAACTCCAATGAGATCTTCTTAGTTTAACAATTGAAAAGAATGTTATATTGAAGCTAATCTAAGACTAAAAAACAAACTCAAAACAATACAAAAAATGTACGCCAAGTAATATTTGACTATGAAATTAAAAATAGAGTGAACATGGTAAAATTTCACTCATATATTTTTTTATAATTACCAAGTGGTAATCAATAGTAATGTATTATAGGTTCTTGACAAATATCAAATAATGCAAAAAGATCTATTGCGAAAACTGAAACTGAAAATTGAAACATTTTCAATTTAAAAATATACTCCATATAGAATTGGAAACTCTTTCAAAATTAAAAGAAAGTAAAAATGATCATAACTTTAAACTCTAGTAAACGCAAAAGCATTTCTTAATTATCCAAGCGCGTGAGTACATACAATAAAACGAAATGAAATTTCCTCATTCTTACATATATGAGCACTACAATAAGTAAAAATTAAAATAAAAAATCCACAAAAACTTTACTAACACTTGGTCTATCATTGTCAATGTAGCGGCAAAGTTGGGAACGGCCCCAGACACGAGACCCGGAACGTACGTGGAAATGCGGGTGAAAAAAGTTGTACGAACTTTGCATAAAATGTTATGGGTAGGAAAAACAAAGTTTCCAGCGCAAACGGTGGGCATGTTGGTACTCCATAAAAAGTTTGTGATTTCCGTCGAATATTTATGCCGTCATAAAGGTGGACACAATATGGGGAAACACATATGGCAATTTGCCTAGACTAGTGCATTATGAAAATATACATAAAACTAGGTGGATATAGTAAAATTTCTTAAAATTTTCTGTTTTATTCTCAGTGATAAATTAAGTAGTCATAACAAGCCTTATTTCAGACAGAACACAATTGAAAATAATAATCTAACAATATATACATATTTAATCTTTTAGAGTTTGTTAACTTCCCATAAGGTAAGTTGTAGTAATGGGCCAAAAATCAAAAGTAAAAATGTTTGTATATTTTGAACATTTTGGCAGGCCTCAGAAATGGATATATGTGTGTATGTATGTGTGAATACATTTTACGTTGACGTTTTCGGGAGTACCGCTCAACCGATTTGAATGATTCAAAAAACATTCAATTCATAATGATGGGATTAGTCCTGATTAGTTTTTGGAAAAGATCTCCATATGAAACAAAGTGTGCAGAAAATGGAAACTAGGTTTAGCCAACCGGGCATCCGATTAGAATGACTAAAAAAACATTCAATTCGTATTGATGCGGAGAAGTCGTGATTAGCTTTTGGCAAATGCAGGTTCAGCCATGTTAAAGATACGGAATGTGCAAAAAATAGCAGTTTTTGAAAGAACTAAGCATCAGATTTGAATGATTCAAAAAACTTTCTGCTTGTGTTGACGAAACAATTGCTTCTGGGATTTTTTTTGGAAAACAATTCGGATTTTAATTTTAATTCTGGCTAAAGTTCTAAAGCTCACTCATATAATTTGAATAAATAATTTTAATTTTGCATGGCAGTTTATATAATTTTTATAAATATTAGACAATGTTACAGTATTTATAATAACCTATTTAAAAACTTTTAATATTCTTCGAATATTTCGTTACAGTTTGGGAAGTTTCAGCAATTTGCCTGGAGGCACGATGCCACCACAAGTTTAATATTTAACAAGTATAATACTTGAAAATAGTTGCATATTTGGTTGTACAAGAAAATAAACAAAGTAATAGAAAAATCATGATAAAACTTTAAAAATACTCGCTATGAACACTTATCGCTTTACATATAAATATATATTCCGTTTTATACAAAACTGAAATTAATATAATATATTTTATTATATTTTATCCAGAATGTTATTAAACATAATGCCTCTAACATAATATGCTTTTATATTTTACTCGTGTTTATATCAAACAAAGTTAAAATATAACAATATTTTTTGTTGAAAAAAATATAAAAATAGCAGTCGAGAACAAACACTTTTCCTAGTCCTGGAAAATTAAACTATATTTGTATGTATTTTTAAGTTTAATTTATGTATGTATGAAGTTTACTTTATTTTAATATTCCTTGTTAATTTTAAGAAATTTTATGATCTATTTTATAGAGCATTATATTTTTTTTTTGTTATAATTTGCAGATGCAGTTATTCAGCTTAAAAGCTTATTATAAATTGTTTAATTTTTTTATTCATATATAAATTACAATCTGCCTACTAATACTAAATTATGTTAGATAAGTGATATATAACGAGTAAATAACTATTATAGATGAATCTGAAAAAAATATACCTAAGAAATTCTATTTTGTATTGGTTGAATAATGAAGCTATTGTTTCGTAAAATTCGCTTTTAAAATTAAAAATAAAGCATTGACCCAGTTTGTCTATTGTTTAGTGACTAGATGACAATTTTTTGAAAAACACATATTTACAATGATGAGTAAAATTCCTTTAAAATTAAAAATAAAGCATTGACCCAGTTTGACTACTGTCTAGTGACCAGATGACAAATTTTTGAAAAACACATATTTACAATGATTAACAATTATTGAGTTAACTGGGATTTTAAATGAACATAGTCAGATAGTTGTTTATTTGTTTTGATATAATTGGTTTGGTTTCCACAATAACAAAGTCAAATTGCAAAATACATGCAAAATTTGAATACTGTTAAATAAAATATTTATAACCAAGATATTAAACTGTAAGATGAAAAATGTATGCAAACGATGTTAAATTCAAATTCAGCTGCTTCACAACTTTGTTTACAACTCCCAAAAGTGGCTTATAATTAAGAAATTGAAAATCCCAATTAAATTTCTAGTGCAAATTCTATTTTTAGTGTGAAGGACTCGCGTGTCGCTATTTACGTAAAAGTTTCATTTAATTAAACGGCGCGACCGCGCTTCACGTAATTGATTGCCATTAACTCGTAATTATGCAACGAACCAAGAGCCTACTCACTTCCATTACACTGATCGTAAATTTGATTCGTGCGATAAAAACGAAATGATACTTTAATTTGGATGAAGTTCTTAATAATAAAATTAACTAGTGGTGCATGGTATTCTGACTTAAGACAAATTGCTGAAACTTTCCGTATCGTAATTAAAATTTCGAAGGAATAAGAATAGAAATACAACAAAAATTGATCAATAAATAGATATTGAAAAAAACTTGAGCTTTTATTATTCGTTCCTTAGAGAAAATGTAAAAACTTATTAAATTAGAGGACGTATATATATATATATATATATATATATATATATATATATATATATATATATATATATATATAAACAAAATCTAAAGCCCGATGCACACGACGCCAGTATTGCTTGTAACAGGATTTCTGTCGTAACAGGATTTCTGTCGAGCAAGAATTTTGCGCCAAATTTTCACTTGTTTTATGATTAATAGTCATTTCGTGCATTTTCAAATAGATTATTATAAATATATACTGTGAATTTCACAATTTATATTTTATAGGTCTAAAATACACCAATGCTTATAAGTGTACAAACAGAGAATTGTATGAATTGTAAACAAAAACATGTACCGCATCTGATTAGGATTAAGTGAAATAATAATAATGAAAAGGTAATAAAATGCTTAAGTTTAAAGGGCACAACTAATGTTTCCTATCAAAAAATTTTTGAAAAAAAAATTGAAACAAGAATTTTTTTTCCATATCAATTATTTTGTTAAAACAAGCAGCAAGTTCTTTGAATCATGCAAATCGCACTGCCGTTTTTCGCACATTTAGCTCAGTATCTCTGAAACGGCTGGACCTGCCTTTGAAAAACTAACCACCACTTCTCCCCGTCTTTACGAATTGAATGTTTTTTGAATCATTCAAGTCGGATGCTCCATTTTCTCAAAAACTCGATTTCTATTTTCTGCACACTTTGCTCCGTATCTCCGAAACGTCTAGACCTGCCTTTGCCAAAAACTAATCAGCACATTTCCCTGCCCGTGAGAATCAATTGTTTTTGAACCATTCAGATCGGTTGATCCCTTCTCTAAAAAACAACTATTTTTGTACTTTTTGCTCCGAATATTTAAAATAGTTGGACCTGCCTTAGCCAAAAACCAATAAGCATGTCTCAAATGAAATAAAATATAAATATGCCAATTGATATTATGTGTATGAAATAAAGAAATCAAAATATATTAATTCATTTTGTATTGAATATTTCCAAAAGCAATTGAAATAAAATTTTCATGAAATAGTTTCTTGATCTCGGTTATAAATTAGAACTCTAATACAATGTAAAAATGCATAAATTATTATTAGCTTGTGTTATCTTCGATCTTGTTATTGTAATTTAACGAATTTTGTTTGATATTCCTACTTCATACAAATACTTGTCTAACAAAACAGAGCCTACAAAATTGGTTTACCAAACTAGTATGTATGTTAATTTGAACTGAATACAAAAGTACATGTATTACATAAAACTATATTGTTTCTACAAATATGTATTCTGTAGCAAACTCCCCCAAACTATTCAGAAATTCCACCTCACATGCCTACATCCACCTCTGTTTATGAATTTCATATGAATTCGGAATGTTTATTATAAGTTTGCTTCCGTGGCGCCCCTTGCTGCTTGCTGTTTGCTGCTTGCTGCGCCTCCCGCCGAACCGACTCTGAGCCCAAAGCGCGGCACATCGCGTGCCTTTGCTACATATTTGTTTTTGAAGCCGCATTAACGCAGCCTGTGAATTTCTAATAGCAAGGTATGAATGTTTAAACGGATTCACAATTTTTTGGGAAAGTTTCGTCGTGCGTGAGTTATTTAATGGGCCTTACGCGTGAGGCATGACTTATTAAAAATGGTGTATGTCAAACTGTGGAAACAGTCACGAAATTTACTATTGTAGGGACCTGGATGCAGTTATAAGGATACAAAAGTAATTTATTTCCTGCTTTATTATATTAGGTTTTTGATTTTCTTCCGATTCAGAATGATCGCTAAAAGTTCGTGGATAAATACCACAGGTTCGCAAATTAAAAAAAGTTGTATGTATTGGATCTGCGGCATATGTTTTCCAAAGTAGATTTTACCGCTCAATACAAATCTAAAATCGTAATTGGGGGACTAGTGTCAAAAAATTGAAAACTAGTGGTGCATGGCATCGTGCCTTAAGGAAAATTCCTGGAACTTCCCGTACCGTGAATAAACATTCGAGGAATGAAAATAATAATTATTTTATTTCACAACTTATATGTGTATGTTTATAAGAAATTTTTTTTTTGATAATTTAGAATTTTTTTCAAAATTTAGAAATTTTTGTAAAGGTTTGAAATTTTTTTATATTTAAAAAAACGTTTTTTTTATTTTTTGAGTCAGGAAATGTTTGAATATTTTCGCTTTTATTGAAAATTTAGAATTATTCACAAATTTTTGTAGGAAATCGATTTTCTTTTTTAATTTTTCAAATCTAGTTTTTTTTACATAATAAAAAATTTCGAAAATTTGAATTTTTCAAAATTACGATATATTCTGCAAAAGCACTTTTGCACACCGTTTGCTCAAGCAAGCTGTTTTTTGAATTAATTTAATCGGATGATCCGTACTCACAAAAATTGCATAACCTTTTTTACACCCTTTGCGCTCCATACCTCCGAAACTCAAAATTTTCTTCTGCAAAAACGCAAAATCTCGATATTTTTTGAAAATTTTCAAAATTACGAAATATTCTGCAAAAGCATTTTTGCACACTGTCTACTCAAGTAAACTGTTTTTTTTAATTATTTTAATTGTAACATCCGTACTCTCAAAAATTGCATAACCTTTAAACACTCTTTGCGCTTCCAACTTCCAAAACTGCAAAATTTTCTTTTGGAAAAACGTCTAGCGATCGGTTACGAACCGAATGATTTTTTGATCATACAAAATAGTGATTCCATACTGTCGAAAATGTCGTAGACATTTGTTTGAGCCACATAAGTGAATTTTAAAATTCAAAATCTTGGTACGGAACCCAAAAAAAAATTACACAAAATGTGTATACGATATTAAAATCTCGATATAATATCTGGTAATTTGATGTGCATATGTGTAATGATCATTTTTGATTGCCATTTAATTTTTTTATTGTATCTCCGTAACCGCTAAACCTGCCTTTCCAGGTTATATAAATAAAATGTTTTTTGAAATACTCAAATCACACGCTTCGTTCTCTCAAAAACTGACTTACCATTTTTTTACTGAAAATAGCCAGTGAGTTTCTCTGAATATAGTCAGATTGTTGTTTCTTTAATATGTGTTATTTGTTGTGACATAAGTCAATTTGGACCTTTGTGCCCCGCTCCACTCTACAGTAATATAAAACGTGTTTGAACAAAAGCAGAAATGTAATCAGTCTTTTTGCCAAATCCGCCGTTTCTTATCTTACAGTTTCATTCCGAACTTTGTCCTAATGCAAAAATCATAACGGAGTCCGAGAGGAGGTTGTAAAAAAGCTATAAATTAAACTCTTTTTGCAGGCAAAATTTTTAATATAATACGATATTAAATTAAGGTTTGTGATCTTACGAACGCTCCAAAAATAATGTAACGTCATCAGAAAAATAAGTACTTACAAAATTAAAAGAAATATTAATGAGCGCAAGTTAGGGTATTAAGTTAAAATGTTTTTGTATTTTCATTATTAATATGTAGGAAAGATGTAAAAATTATTGTTATTAATAATTAATATTTGCATAAAATCTAGCAATAATTGTTGCCCTCTGAAATTGTTTATCTCATGATTTTAATAATTAAAGAAACATACAATTGTAGAATAAAGCTTGCAAAAATAGCTTATTTTGAAATTAAATTAAATGCTTATTTAAAATTAGCAAAGGTCACTAAAAGGTGTAATGTATAAAAATATCACTGTAATGAGTGAATAAGTATGTTAACATGCAGGAGATAAATTATAACATCATGTAAATATATATATATTATTTCAATTAAATAAGCTAATTTATTGGTCTAATCTACATTAATAATATTAATATTTATTTAGGAAAAGAATTACCATATAGGCAATGTACAATATTATAAATTATTATGGTAAAATGCCATCTTACAGACTTTTTATAGGTGCGCTTAAAATCATGTTCTGGAAAACTATTTTTAGCAACTTTATATGTATATATAACCATATAATATATATTAGATAGAATACTATACAAATCATAATAAATGTTCAATCATAATTATTTCGAGTATTAATGGTATGAAAAATTCATTTTCCGCTATTCATTACTAAGAAATATTTCCACTGAACTAATGGCCGACAATATAAATTAAAAATTTTCAATTGGTTTCTGAATGCTTGAGTATGATTAAAAGATTTTTAATATTTACTTTTTGCTGCTTATTAATTTTTCGTAACTTTATTGAAGAAAATAGAAAATTATTTAGCATACTACCGAAGATTATAGTATACTTTGGTAGGTTTTTCTAGGATCCAATTTTTAAAATTTATTGAACAATAAAACTATGGTGATATTGTAGAAATAACTGGCAAAAATCACAATTGTTTTTGAAAACATTTGAACTGTCATCTGCTAGAAATGTCAATTCACTTCAATTCACAATTTAGCTGTTACTGCCAAAAAGCAGCTGAGATGTGCCATAAATTAAAATATATATTTGGCAGATGAATTATATAAATTTAATAAATGAAGCAATAATTCCAAAATTGTATATAAATTATTTTTTTAAACTTATGCATGTCGCATTTTGGTTTAGAATTTTATTTCATGTGCTAAAAATTCATTTGTTTGGCATTGGATATCAAATATTCAACAAGTTGATCATAGATTGAAGAGTGCTCATATGAAATGAATTTTACAAATTAATTCACCTAAGATTTGAACATAAACAATAATGTTTATTAAATTATTAGTAAGAAAAATGTACTTTAAATATTATAATTGCTGAAAGCAACTGATACGATATGTATGAGATTATGAAAATTATAGACTAAATTATCGAAGCAATTATGTTGTGTAGTAAAATCAAGTGTGATATTGTTTTTTTACCACAGATGCAATATTAATTTATTCTGAATTTCTTATACTGCTTATGCTAAGACCATACATGAATCACAAAGGTAGAACATCAAATAGAATGTTAAAAAGTATAGGATAGGATATTGAAAATTTGGAACTTATGAATTGTATACGTGGGTACAGTACAACGTCTGTCGGGTCATATAGTATATATATATATATATATATATATATATTTATACATTTATAATATTGGTATTGATGTCACTACTACATTTAATTACAATATACGATACTCCAAATATCACAATCTACCATACATACGCATATTACATATTACATTACCCGCCTTTCGAGGGTGAAATTCACCATAAATTACTCCCCGAATAAAAAAACTTGTGGAAGTATAATGACATGAAATTATTGCCCTTGTATGTAAATATTCACTTAGGTGCTTCGATATCAACAAGTCATTGTCTAAATTAGGTACAATTATTCATGTGTTTGCGTGTCGAGGAGTTTCAGATCATAATCATTTTCTCTATTAGCTAACGCTCAAAATGTTACGGGTTATTTATGATCGAAAACACACGCAGCCGATTTGATGTTGAATGAATATTAGAGAAAACAGTTTATTTGATAAAGAAATATATTCTGGAATAGCAATTATTACTTAGGAATCATATGAAGTGTTGGGATGATAATTCAACTACTTGGTTTTTCTAAGAAGGTAATCAATGGTTGATTTACCAATATTCGATGTTGCTTTACCAATATTCCATATAGGGCGGGCACAAAGATCCAATTTGACTTTAATAGTTATTTAAATCAAATGAACTATATCCATAGACTTATTACTATATGGAGTGCTAGTCAGTCCAAAAATAAGTGCTACTCAAAAACATAGAATGGACTGTGACGTCACTTGCTGAACGACCGTTGCGACAATCGTGGAACTATCCCGATTGATTAAATGTCATATGTAATGTTTGGTTTCAATATTGTAATTGAAATTATGATGACTGATAATTTGGTAAAAAATGAGGAATATTGTTCGATTTAAGGCGTTGTATAGTTAGACTTCTTTTGCCTACTTCTTTCAAATATGTTAAAAAAATAGCAAACTCTTCTTGTTTTTGAGAAATGGTAGTGGTCTATTTTACCATCGGAC
>NW_020538958.1:0-28268 GCF_003426905.1 Ctenocephalides felis
ACAATTATAAAAAACACATTAGGAATTTTATGAAATACACAACATGATTATTTTTTTAAATTGAGTTTTTCACTTTAAATATAATGAGTATACAAAGCAAGCTATTTTTGTCCAGGATGTGGCAAAATTTTTACCATTTAGGACTCTTCAAACCCCTGTTGTTATTCAAGAAACTTTTATTTTACAAGATTTTGGTAGGAGAAAAAAATGAAAGATGCGTTAGTTTCTGCAAACGTTGAAGTAAATATTTCAAGTTGCTGAAAAGTTAGAAATATTATAATAAAGATAGAAATATTAATAGGTTATTGATTGTTTTCTTTTTTTTTAAGAAACGCACTAAAGATGTTCAACTTCATGGTTTTTTGCAGAAAATCGAACGCATTAAAGGTGTCCACTTTCATATGCTTATGGAGTATGCTTCTATATAAAAATCACTTATAAAAGATCAACCTGCTAGTGTGAAACTACTGTGTCCAAGTATAAAGTTACACCCTCAAAACCAACAGTTTGTCGAGACTTGAATTATATGCTCCCTAACTATTGGTCAGGTTATTAAACAAAGTAATTGAATGACATTATTATCAATTTTGAAAAGTTTCGTTATGGATCGACTCGAATATTGTCTTGTCGTGGATCGCTAGCGATCCTAATATATGACATTTTTGTAAGTAACAGAGTAAAAGAAATTATTTATCCAATTTTAATCCAGCCGATATAATTTCACGCGGTTTTCGGATGAAGATTTAGTATCGGATGAACCCGCTGGTCTATCCCAATCCACCAATGTAGACAGTCATTTATGCCGCTTTCCCATCCTGTGGCAAATCTTTGCAACTTCGGTTGGTCGTGATGTACACAACAACGAGCACCCAAAGAACGACGATCAGAACTAACCAAGATGGTATCCAAGAACGCGCGTTGAACAGAAGAAGAGCAAGCGATCATGGCAAAAGAGAAGCTGCTCTTATCAAAAAATGAATTACACAAATTAATAAAGCCTTTCATTTCTATAACACCGAGTCGGATTCTGGAAGCCATTAAAGGTCAAAGGCCTTCGCGCCAAAATAGTAACACAAATTCAAGCATTTCTGAAGTCGAAGCTAGGTTTGACACTAGAGACGGACTCATTAAGGCACCGACACTGGCAGAGAGCAAGGATGATGACAAATTTAACAGTTTCCTTCAGGTGAACATATGCCATAAAGCAGCGGAATTGTCGTCTGAGGAAATCAAGTATTAGAATACCTAGAGTGCACATTTCCCAGAACATCTAACAATAAAGAGCATGCACCAAAATGAAATAAGTGGCAGCAGCGCAGATTATTTTAATAATAACGCTATATAAAGACATTGGGCTAGGAATGTGTTGACAAATTTATCACCGGATGTTCAAGGAGCGAGAAATGAGGACCTCTTGAATATTTGAAAACCAGTATCCGCTGATACAGTGAAGAATCACTTTTAGCTAGGATCAGGGCCTCTGGGCCTGACGGTATTTCACAGCCAGACTTTTTAGATAAATGCGGATAGACATTCTGATGAATTTGCTGAATCTGTTAATACTCATGAGTTGCATTCCAAACAAAATGATGGAATCTTACACGACATTGATTCCTAAAAGGGATAATGCCATACATCCTGGTGACTACAGGTCTATTACAGTCTCATATGTACTAACTTTAACTTTAAATAAAGTGCTTGCCAGACGTGTACTTAATGAGTTGCATATCGACAGTCGACAGAAAGCCGTTCAACCAGTAGATGGATGCGTATAACACATTTGCGCTGGATCGCTTACTACGGCACCATAAGCATAACAACAAACCTTTATTTCTAGCCTCTGTTGATATAGCTAAAGCCTTTGATTAGGTAACACATGCACACATTAGCACTAATTAGCACATTAAAATTCTATGAATAACCACAGGCATTTATTCATTACGTGAGTGAATTTTAAATTATATAAACATTGGTACAAATGACTTCGGTTTGGACGAAGGACCCAAGATCCTATTAGTCCTAGGTGTGGCGTCAAACATGGATGGTCTAAAATAACTTGCTTTGCGCATATCTTAAATCACATCTTACTTTCTGGAATTGGTAAACTCCATGCAGCAGTTGTAAATGAAACAAGTTGCAGAAAATTATGAAGAAAGCCTGTTACCGCCGCCAGAGTTGATACAAGATATGACGTACAGATGGATTTCGTTATATGATATGCTGAATTGTATCATTGCAAGTAAGGACCATCTCTCAGAAGAAGATTGGGAGATAGCAGAGCATAGTCTACAAATCCTCAAACCATTCTACAAAGTCACTATGGAAATATCTGCTGATGAATATGTGTCATTATCCAAAATTATCGTGTACTGTCGCCTTTTATGCCAACACTTGGGTATGCATAAACGCAAAGAAACAGTACCAATTGTTAAAAAACTAATAAAACAACTAAGAGACTCCATGCATCAAACCTTTTACATCGGGCATGATGTGGAATCTAATCAACTGTACGCTGAAGCTTCTCTGTTTATTTAATTTAGTTTATAAAAAGGTTAATAGAGACGGGCCCCCTTGAGATCGGAGTCAGCATAGAGGGCAAGATATATAATGTTCTGGCATTTGCGGATGTCTTAGTTTTTAGCGGCATCATCAGCCAAAAGACTCTAGACTTCAATATGAATCTAGCTGATTCAATAATGGGCTGAACCACTTTTAACGCTGAACCTTAAGAGTCAAAATGCATTATACTTATACTTTTCCCAGAAATACATCAGTATAAATATAAACACAACACAAATTAATATAATGAAAACATCAAAATTCTAAGGATGATATTTGATACAAAATTAACTTTCAACAAACATGTTAACGAAACGTTAGTTAAATGTGTAAAAGGAATCGATATCCTCAAGCGAGTAAGTGGCACCAGTTGGGGTGCACATCCTAATGTTATATAAAGCCGTTATTAGACCCCACTTTGACTACGGGTGTCAAATTTATGGAGGGAGTTCTAATGGGTTGCTGAAAAAACTAAATAGAATACAATACGCAGCTTTAAGAATATGCTTGGGAGCATTAAAATCGACGCCTACGAATTCGTTGTTGGCAAAAGAAGAAGTTACTTTACATTATGAATTCACGTAAACAATCCCAACTTCAAAAAATTAAGTAGCCTTTTAATATTCTCGTTCAAAGCCAGTAAAATGAAAAGCAATAAAATGCAATTACTGCAAATATTGAAAACCTGATATGCAAAATTGTAGAAATATATCTTTAACGAGCAGAATAAAAATCTGTACAACCCTTGAGAGTATACCTAGTTCTACTAAGCTTAAAAGGCTTATCTTTCCTGTTCAAGTTTAAGTAGGCACAGCCTCGTATTGTTAACTTAGTCATTAAGCAATCCTACTACAAAAAATTCATTAGTTGATAAAGAAGCAGAAGTAAGTTTAATTCAGCATAGTAGTTCAGCTGTCAAAAAAATATCACGCGTTTCTGTAATACGGTAAATACTAGTGATGTGCCGACTCGAAAAATTCCCGATTCGAATGATTCGAATCAGAAAAAAACCTGATTCGAATCATGATTCGAATCAACTCGAATCAAGTATATATCACTAAAGCATATAAAATAATATTTGGAATCATGGGTCGATTGTTTATTTTACTATGTAATCAGTAAAGGATCGCATCTAAACTGAGAGCTGAAAGTTAATTTCATTAATGTGAATTTGCCATTACTTATATAATCAGAAGTTAACATATTATTTACTGACTTTCTGGTGTTTAGTAATTGTTTCAAAAGAGAATTATATTGAAAGATTCCCGAAACTCATTTCATAATTTCGAGTGGTTTATCCTGATAACATTTAAAATCTAAAACACTTAATTATTATCAAAATTGGGTATTGATATTTCACGAACAAAATCGCTCTCAGCGCTCCGTAAAATAAATAAACACGCAAGAACGACGACGCATTGTATCGCCCATACGGTTAACTCATATCGCTCGAACGGCTTGAAGTCGGGATGATTCGAATCAGAATTGAAGTCGGAATAACTCGTAACGCGCTCGTAACGCCGCTTGATTCGAGTTGCTCATATGAAGTCGGAACAACTCATATCGCCGCTTGATTCGGTTTGAGTCATGAAGTCGGAATAACTCATATCGCCGCTTGATTCGGTTTTGAGTCATATGAAGTCGGATGATATAGTTAGTCGATGAATGCGGTTAAAGTCACACAAAGACGATTGGAGTTGGCTGATACATTTAAGCATATTAAAGTCGGGTGGCTCGCATGATTTAATTCATTATTTATTTTTTATATTTATGATATTTATTTTTTATATTATTATAATATTGAATTAAATCAAAACATTTTTTTATATATTATATTATGAAAAATTTTATATTTATAAAAAATTTGTGTTAATACATATTTTTTATCACAGTAAATATTTTGCGGCTTGATGCGAGTTGATTCGAATCATGTAAAATCTGATTCGAATCAAGTCGTTAAAGGCTTGATTCGAATGATTCGAATCACTTGATTCGACTTGGCACATCACTAGTAAATACTATAGGCAAGGTAAACATTAAATTTTTATTGAATTCAAAAATAGTAGAGCATACTTTTCAAGTAATTACTGAATCCGTACTCATTAGGATCCTTAGAATTTTAGGCATTTATTTAAAAAAGTTTAATGGCACGATTACTATAAAAAATTCTACGATCAATTCCAAACGAAACGATTCCACTTGATTTTTTAATCACTTCACATCCTCACACTGAGATGAATAGCATTAGTAGATACTGATATCAATGAAACCGAGTTTTTTTTTAAAAAAAATACTGAGGTACACAACGGAGTGTATATTGCAAACACATTAGTTTACCCCTCCTGGACCTAAGATAACATGCGAATAAATAACAAATTTTAAATTAGGGAGTTCTCTTCAAACAAATGCGCGTTGTACTGTTTTAGCCTAGATTAGTGTGAATTTATGAAAAAAGATGACGCTTGTGTGCTCAATTTGACTGCAAATCGTTCCTGCAAATGGGGAAGACCCGGAAGTTATCAAATGAACGTGTGTTTTTAAGAAATATTTTCGCAAAGTTAATAAATTTAAAGTTTTGGTAAAAAGTTTAATTGCACGTATTTCCTTCGAGTAATGATCAGGTATGTATGATGATATGTTTATATAATGAAAATATATAAACAATGCAAATGTCTTACATGTTTGCAGTTTTGGGTGCAAAATGCTAATAATCCGCTAATGGATTATTTAACTGCTTTGGGTTGTAGCAACTCCTTTTTGACGCACATTTTGCAGATGTTTGTAAAGTCAATAACTTTACAAATAATTCAAAAAGAACGTCTCTAAGTTCATGCCCTCAGACTCTAAATGTATTATAATAATTTGTTGATATTAATATTTCTAAATAATTTATGTAATAACAACATATTAATTACTGAATGTATTTTTACTAAGACAGATTGTAATGTATACCGCCACTCAATAAGTCTGTAGGATAACACATAAATGATGCAGCTACATAATCACCAGTATAATTTGTAGAAAGCAACAACTTTAAGAAGATATATGTCAAAATTTAACGAGAATCGAACGATTACTTACAAGTTACAGAGGTTCAAGTGACGCTACTTTTGGGTTTTTTGAAACCATGAATTCAAAGCAATTTCGTGGATTGATTTATCATTGATTTTTGATCATTGGGTTAAAATATAATTGCTGCCAAAGTATCGCTTGATAAGTGTTATATGGACCTTGTCAAATCGAGGCAATTGGTGGTTTGCTTATTTTAATTGTGGTCATACAGACACTGTCATTGTCTAATTCGTAACGATAAGAGAAACCAAAACCATTAGAAAATTGTATGGTATAAAAATTATGCAATTAAATAAGATCAAAAATACAAACTATAACAGTAAAAAATAGATTAAGAACATATCAAATAGCATTTACCTGCGAATTCCTGTGTTATTGTAGTATAAACATATTCAACGTTTCTCGCCAATAATGAAAAATGAATAATTAATGATCAACCATCATCATCATCAGCATATACTGAAACAAATTCTCAGCAAAAAAAGAATTACCACCCGCCGGTGTTTATATGCGGAGTAACAAATTTTTCCGATATGATTAACGCTCTAAAACCAGTTTTGCCCGACAACAGTTACACAACGTTATAGCCGTTTTAGTGACGTGGCCTCGGTTCAGGTCCGACCGCTACAAAAACTTTGAACGCGTTTTTCTCGGAACTACTGTTTTCGAGCTGGCGGTAAGGATATCTCGAGTTCTAATGAACCGATTGACTTCAAACTTGGAGAGGATCTTCTCTATACATCGCTTTATCGCGTGGACCTTGCCCAAAACTATAACTTTTTATTTAGTATTTTTAAGAAATTCGGAATTGTTAAAAAAAAACATAAAATTTTTTTTTTCTCAAACTGCTGCCATTCAAACAAAAAAATTTTAACTTATCCAAGTCATACGATAGCGGCATCTATAATAATTAAGAATCCATCTATTTATAATGTTACAGATCACCAGGAGGGTTGGAACCATGCACGCCAGGAAACCCTCTTGTTTGAGCCCCCACTTTGACTGCTCATAACTTTGTGAATTTTTTTTTTTGTTCAAAAATTTTTTTGTGTAATAATAAAATATCAATAAACAAATGATAAAAAATCGATAGTAAAAATAGTATTTGTTTCCTTTATACAGCGCTTCAAAAACTGTGCGAAATTCATGCCTCTACAGTAGAATACCCCCTTAACGTCATACACTATAGATCAAAATAATATGTTCTATGTAGACTTAGGAACCGAACAAGAATAACCATGAAATTTTTACTGTGAATAAAATTTTAAATAAAATAGTACACTTTGAACCACGAATACGATCTTCACAAATTATCGAGTGTAGAAGATACCCAGACTATGGACACAGCAAAACATATTGCAATAAGCCACACATGTGCGTTAAATGTGGAGACTTCGTCGCTAATGGTCTCAGTTTCAAATGTGTTGAAACACAACCTAGTTATGACTTCTAATCAGACCATTCGCCCATGATAGCAACCATTTCTCTACGGTTGTGAACCTGCAAAGAACTCTAAAACTTCACTCTGCTAAAATCAATTAGGAACTATATCGCCAAATTACTGAGAAAAATAACAATTTAAAAATCAAACTCAAAACAAAGTCGGAAAATAGAAGATGGTATTGCAACATTCAACAAAAATCACCTGCAGCTTTAATAATATCAACGAAGGTAGATAGAGTCATGGCAAAGTATGAACACGTCAGACAACGCTCATGCGGTGGATCATTGGACGAACATTCACCGAATTCATTCACAATATCATATATAGAAACTATGCCAAGAGCGCATTTAGGGTATTGACTGCAAAATTGCTACAATATTCCTTTTGAAAAATGTGTTAACGGATGTGGTTGATATCGCCAAAGAAAAGATCTGCACTCATCTCCACAATATCGAAACACATACAAACTGTCGCAACCACTTGTGAGTGAGAATATAAGCCGAAGGTTTGAGTGTCCAATAAATTAATAGCAAAAGTGAAAAAAATAAGGATTTAAGCATGATAGTAATAAATTTTAAATAAAATGATCAAAAAGAACTATGACTTATTGATAAATAAAATAAGAATTACTTTAAATATGAAGCTATCCAGAAGATTAAATTTAACTCATACGATTTGGCATGTGAATCAGTTTGCACTCTCAAAACTGGTATGAAACTCAGTTGAGACTAAATGAATCAAAAGGAGGACTTAATTTAATAGCAGTTAAAGAAAAAAGTAAAATTACGACAAAAAAAATTATACAAAATTAATTGCAGACTACATATCAAAAATAATAGAAGAAAGAGCAGAGTTAAATTGGGTAAATATTTGGGAAAATATTAGAAATAAAAACATTCCAACAGACTGGCAAAACTCAAATTATAAAATTGTAAATGAATGTGTTAATACAAAAAAACAAACTATATAAAATCAAAATGTCTGACTCAATAATGTGTATGAAATGTTTGAAAGTAGATAATATTAAACACTACATAACTGAATGTGGGAAAAAAAAAGGTGTGGGATAGGTTAAAAAACAAATTGCCAAAGATCAGCCATTGACAAATAAAAGATGACAACAAAATATTAAAATTTGATATTAAAATTAGATCCAAAAATATTTTTAACCACCAGATAATTTGGATATTATCTGCTGTCCTACACAATCTGCTAGAAGGGATAAAAGAATGCACAATAATTGAAAGAAAGTTAAGGTATATGTTCGAGCCTCACAAATTTTATTTATCCATCTCCGTCTACCTATATACTGAACTCCCTCTAATCTGTAATAAAATAATTTCCTACCCTACTCTAGGTACTAAGATAGTTTTTTAAGAAATTCATTCTCATTCTGTACGTATCTCTTGACCCGATCACATCTTATACAACTAACTAAAATTAAATACAAACATTTTCTGAACTATTTATCACTTTTTATTCAGTGGTTTGTTATTTCAGGTCTGATATAGCCTTTTTTACTAATTAATTATATCTGGTCCTTCGAGGTAGTAAAGTGTCTGTGTGTAGTGATTTTTAATTGACTTTTTTAATAAACATTGCGCCGGGCGCTTACATTTTTTGGTCCAATCGAGTCGGATTCGACCTCCAGTGTAAAACTTAAACTTATATTAACTAATATAAACTATAAAGTGCGCAGTAATTATTGACAGTGTAATCTACTGGAGCCACAAAAACTATTCATCAGTGTACGTTATCATCCCTAAAGTCTAGAATTTTGTGTAAATCTGAATTAAAATGGATTCCTTAAAATCGCTAAAAAGCACTCAAAAATCGTTAAAAATACGTTTAACTAAATATGAAAACATGTGTAATAAAATGTTTGAATTAACTAGCAGCGAGATTAATATAGAAGTGATAAAGGATATTTTAGAAAAAGTAAAACCTCTCTTAGACACTTTTCAAGATACCCTTATCAGAATTATAAATTTTTTAGACGATGAGGAAGAAATTAATCAATTACTTGAAACAGAATTGATTAATTTAGATGACAAACATACCAGTTGTCAATCAAAATTACACCAACTCATTAATATTACATCCGCAAAATTAAGTACAGATAACAGTTTTAGTGAACAAACAATTAGACAAGCAAGCAATATAAAATTATATTTATTTATATTATTAATTTTATTAAATATTATTATAATACAACAACATGGTTTAATTTGTCTCAATAGAAATTGTCATGTTTATATATCAAAAATAATCTGTGTTAGTCCTGCGCGTGCGTTCATTACAAAGACATCTGGGCATGCGGGTTATGAAAGCTGCTCCAAATGTATTCAAAGAGAAGAGTTTTCAACCCATGTCATTTTAAATAACACATTTTCAGATCTACGAACAGATAAATCTTTTCGCATGAGGACGAACCCAGGACATGACACAGGTGACTCCGTTTTGGAGGAATTAAATATCGGAATGGTATCTCAAATAGCACTCGACTACATGCATATTGTCTGCCTAGGTGTCACCAAGAGACTTTTAAGCCACCGGGTAAAAGGAACGAGAGACGTCAAATTAGATGTCAGAAGCAGGGATACAGTGAGTGAATATTTTCTAAAATTTAAAGCTCACATTCCAGCAGAATTTTCGAGATTACCCAGAGCGCTTAAAGACTACATGAACTGGAAAGCCAAACTACATAAATTTTATACAACTTAGTTTGGGGATCAGGATCTTATGTGATCCTGAAACCTGTATTGAGAAAACTGAAGTAGCTAAAAATATCCTCATTAAATTTGTAAGTGAATATCCCAAACTATATGGAGCTGGCAGATTAACGTACAACACCCATAACCTAATACATATTGCAAATGATGTTTTTTGGCCTTCAAATGTAGATTGGACGGGTTCAGTTGTTTTTCCTTTGAAAACTATTTTAAAAGTATTCAAGGGAAGCTCCAGAACTCGCCTAAACCTCTTCAGCAACTGGTTAACAGATTGGCTGAAGAGAAGTTGCTGGAAACCACCATGGGCGCAAATGACCAGCTTTACCCAACAATACAATATGGAAAAAGAAATCTCATAAAAATACTATTCAAAGATTTTTTTAATAACCAATCGATTGCCAAACAATTTATGTATAGATTCAGATCATAAATTATTGCTAATTCAGCATATTTATGATCTTAATAGAATTGTTTGTTCAGTAATTACAGATATGAAGCCATTATTTATAATTCCATGTGATTCTAGAGATTTTGATATATGCTTATATGATTTAAATGCTAATAAGGCAATAAATTTACTATCCCCGCTAAGAAAATTAAAAAAGTCTTAATTTACCCTATTTTTTTAATGGCTTTTTTGTTTCTATGCCGATAATACATTCTAATAATTAATAATATATATCATGTGGAATTATATATAATGGCTTAATATCTATAATTACTAAGCAAAATTCAAAATCATAAATTATTGCTAATTCAATATATTTATGATCTGAACATAATTGACCTCAGAATCAATCTGAACAGATTGATCAGAACATGAAATGACATTTCACTTTTTTTCATGTCAACATTTATTTGAATTTATAAACATTGATTTTTATTTAGATTTAAAACTATAAAAAGTGATTTTGAATATAGCATTGCATCTAATTTGGATATAAATGTTGGATATATTTATATATGTATATGTTTTTGAATTATATTTTTTGATCTGTCAAATTTTTTTTTCAAAAATCATAAATCTTCTTTTCTCGAATTTTCCATAAATTTTGACATTTGTCGTTTTAGTGTTGTTTTTTTTAGTCATTTTCTGTCAAAATCATTAGTCTCCTTGTTATGCACATTATTATATATACCACGATTATATATTATATTACTTTATTATTGTTATATTATTCTCATTTGAATTTGATATTACTTGTTAGATTTGAGACAATTGATTATTGTAAGAATAATTTTGTTACTTCATTCATAATAATACGTGATGCTTGCATCCCGGGGAACATAGACAAAATTATTCATTCTTACACTTTAAAAAACCGCGCGTCAGCGTCATATATGTTGCTTGTCAGGTAATCACAATGTTCGCGTTTGACGTAACCTGACGCAACTTATGTATAGACCTTATAAAATACCTCCTCTTTCACTACAATCAGCCGAAGAAGAAACATCATTGAATACATACATAATAAGTCTTCCAGTGTTTTACTCTACAAAATAGAATGTTATAGAAAATATAAGCCAAATGTTGGCTCATTAGAAATGAGAACAGTGAGGGCTATGTGGATTGTCATAAAAAATGACATGAATATTAATTTTGGCACCACATTTACTGAAGGCAATATTGAAAATTGTTGGAGAGTACTTCGACGAAATTATAAAAAATATGTTGACAGTCAAGCTATGGTACGAATAATGATGTAAATGTATAAAATAATTTTATACATATTAACAATTATGTCTAATAGCGCAAGGAAATGTCAATTTTCAGTATGAAGGAGAGCTTGATGAAATATATGGCAATAGCGACAATATGAATCCAATCTGCATACTGGAAACAAGTGATGTACATAAAATGGAAAACAATGCAGGAGCGCGGGATGATAGTGCATATGAATTTCGAGAACATATTGCAACTTCAAGAAGAAGGCAGCGCCGTAAAAGGCTCACAATATTAGAAAAAATGAGAGAAGACAGATTGAAGTTCCAAGAACGAATTATACTAATTGAAGAAGCAAAATTGGAAATTCTAAAACGAAAGTATGGAATGCTTTAATATAAAATAATATTCATAAATTTTCATTAAATATAATAAATAAATCATTATACAATATAAATGCCTGATTTTAATTTATTAATTCATTTGTATTAATGAAATATTTATATTATTTTTTTAAACCAATAATAATTTCAGAGATTGTAGCCGAAACTATTTATAATGATATTCGAGTGTCGGAGGCTCAAGTAGAGCAGGTACAATAGGAATAAAGAGAAAGACAGAAGACAGGTTTTTAAAGTTAATTAGGTTTATTGAATTATTTAGTTAAGTTTTTATTGTATTATATTGTATTATAGTATTGTATACTTGTAATTGTAAGTTAAATTTTCAATTATATTAAATATATTTTATAACATATGTCGGTGAAATGCTTAGTTTTTTTTTATCTTTTGTGACTATAAATATTATTTTAACCTTAATTGCATTTTTAATGCATTGAATATTCATAATTTCAGATTATTTATTTCATTGAAAAAAAAATACGATTCATTTTCAACCCATATGCCAAACTTTGACCTGGGATCGGACGATCCTCAACAGATTTGCCAAATTTTAACATATAATCGAACTTTTTTCTATGTATGTGTTGTGAGAGATTTTTAATTAAATTTGAAAAAACTTGTGCTTTACCTTTGTTAACAGTAAACGAGAAGATCTAGTTCCAATCCATGATCAGATAAACTCTTGAATTAACAAGTAAGATTTAAAGAAGAGTTGCAGAGCATTTGCTGAGAAAGGCGACAAACTGTGTGCCCAAATGTTCAATAAAAAATATGAAAATAAAATCTTTTCATTGAAATTCCGAAGCCTCGTGGTGTTCAATAACTTGATATATGTAATTTGTCTACAAAAAAATTGTGAAATTTCTAATAAAGCATCGGAGCCAAAAGCGAAAGTAGGTACATAAGAGTGATGCGCGTTTAGAAGAAAGTGGCATTTTTCACATGAAAATCCTTAACAAACATTACATAAAAAGCATACTAGGATTAAATTTGAATCTAAAATTAGGAAAAACGAAGACTAAAATATATATCGAATCAGAAAACATCAGCCAAGTATTTTCGTTTGTAATACATATTACAAACTGTGCAGTATCTTGTATAGGCAAAAATAAATCTTGTGCGACATCAAATACAGCAGTAAATGGCAAAAATATAAAAGTCAATTTTTAAGATAATATACCTTGTTTTACTTACTACCATTTAGGCGAAAACATGTACTATTATATTTATGTAAATAAATTTGTATATTTATTTGCATGTATTGTTGGTTTGTATTTGTGCGATTAAAAACATTGGTCAAAAATAAAGAGAATACTATTACATCTTACACGTTTCATAATGTATTGTCTATTGTATATTTAAAATTAGTGAAATGTAGTATATTCCATTAGTATATAGTAATTAATTATTCTCCAAGAAGTCTTCAATGTTTGTAGCCATCAATTAAAATCGATTTCAAATATCACAGAGTGAGTACGAATCGATTTTATTGAATCATACTTTTTCTTTAAATAGAATCCATGATGCATGACATGTCTCAATTTCCTTCATACATAAATTTAACAAATTTGGTGATATAAATTATAGAAATAATTTTGTGAAGCTTGGATAAGAACTTGAACTTGATCAGGTAAGGTCAGATAAGTCTGAAGATTGTCATAATCACAATTAAATTGAAAAAATCAATTTCCACCTTGAATAATTTCTGTAAGTATTGAAATATCTTCGTTCGTCAATAAATTATACCATTTGATCTATAGTTCAGAAATCCTCCTGATGAAAGACCAAATATCTTTGAGGTATTACTATTTATTGTCAAATACCTCAAAACCATTGGATTTGTGAGAATTTTTCCTTCGATAAAACTAAGACTGCCATTTTATTGAACACATTGTGTTGGTTGATCTACGAAGATCTCTAATCTTTAATGTTGATAAAAGCTGACTGCCTATTTGGTTCAAAACTATTTTCACAATCACGCTTGGTAAGATTTCATACAGAAAGGATGTTTCAAATAGTCTGGCACATCAAAGCAATAAAATAATTGCCGCCACAGTGATCATTCATAAATCAAATTCCTCTTTACATAGTAGCACAGAAAAATGTGTGACTTTTGAACCAATTCAACAAAATTTTAATGATCTTCGGCAGTATAGCGAACTTATCCACATCTTATTTGATATATAAATTATAGTTAAAATATACAGAAAATGCAGTATGCATGTATTTGCCTAATCCAATAATTCCCTCCATGACATGTTTTAGTCCCATGTTATTACATGCAGACGTATGCATCATTTGCTTCCTACCATATTGATACCATCTTTCATATTAAAATAATAGATTTAATCTATTGTATAATAAATATTTAATATGTTTCACTTCTTAATTGTCTTTATGTGAACTTGCTATTATTATATCATCAGTGGTTATTAGTATTAAATATCAACTTTTAGTAATTGATGATCCATTAAGTTAATTATATATATAAATTGATTTTATAACTGCCGTGGTATAATCAATAACAGTGCTTTTTCTTAAATTTAATAGTCCATTATTGTTTCTTAAAAAACGTAATAATTTTCTATTATATTTATAGCTCCACTATCGCCATAATCTATTGTTTATTTTCTGTTAATATTGCCAAATTTGTTAGCATACAACAAATAAAATTTCGGCAGAATTGCTATATACATTTTAACAAATTTTACATATACAAAGACCGCACATACTGATTTCGAAAAAAATCTTAATTCAAGAAAACTACCGATACTTTACCATTACAATACATAATTTTTGGCAAACTGTACTTGAACTGATTTACCAACGCACACATTTTATGGATTTATTTTTGCTCAACAAGAAACTCATGAACAAATAAAATTATATATGTTCACATAGTAGCACATGTAAGTAAATAATATAAGATTTATAAATTAATACAAAAAATTTAACTCTTCAACGATTTTTCAACATAACACGAGATATGCTTTTTTGTTGTACATGCCATGCCAACTCTACCACATAAAAATACAATATACAATATTATTTAAATTTAATATATTTTACAAGGCAGCTAATATCTTTCAGGTTATGTTTTTATCTTATATTTTCGGGCACATGATTTGTCACCTCCTCAGAAATTGAATCTTCCCTAAACACTAATTGTAACTCGCAACAAAATTCGGGCATTATAGATTAAAAAAAATGTAAGGTAAAAGACCCAGTTATTGACCCTGGCCCAGTTTCTGACCTTTTCAACTTTTTTTGGAATTAATTAAAAAACTATACATTTAATGTGAAAATAAATTTTTTCTTAATTGACAGTAATTTATTCTATGCCTCATTAATGTCAATTAAAAAAATATAAAAAATATTAACTAAATAAAAAAAAAATTTTTTAAACCAAAAGTGACTGTGGAAGCCATTTTTTAGCTTTAGTCTAAACAGTTTATGTAAGGAGCTACGACAATTGAGTTCGTGCACTAATTATGATGTAAGTACGAAAATCTAACTAAAAATATACAAATAATTAATTAAAATTTATTTTAAAATATTTATAAAACATATTAAATTTAGTTTTATTACTGAAATTTGAGGGTAAAAACTAGGCTCAATTTTAAGTGTATGTCACAGTTGTTGACCCTGCAATTCTAACCTTCTAAAAGCTAGGTTATCTGTCACATGTTTTTAGTCACTTGTTCATTAAATGTAAAAATAATAATATTTATTGTTATCTTATATTTTTTTTTACTATTTTTCGTAGTAAAGTGATAAATTTACATTTAATATTCATTGGTATAAATGAAAGATTGTATTTAAATCTTGTAAATACATCTTTTAAGTGATAAAATTATTAATAAAAAAATGTCAGTTTTATCAACGCTTAAATTATGACTGTTTTAGTTTACTAATATTTTTATTATTATACAATTATACAATTACAATTAATTAAATGAAAATTAGAAGAAGAAAAAGAATTGAAAAAAGCTGAAAGGTCCAAAAATAAAGCCATCAAGGAGGCAGAAAAAATAATTAAAAAAGAAAAACTTGAAGAAAAAAAGAAACAAAAAGCTCTTAAAATAAAAAAAAAAGTCCAAGTAATTTAAATCATTAATTTTAATTTTTTTGTTTGTGTAATATGTTATAACAAGACTTGAACTATTTATACGTTAAATTTTAACAAACTGTATATTTTTAGAATAAATATTTAATTTATTTATTTTAATAATAATTTCAGTTTATTTAAAATTAGTAAGCACTTCATAACCTAATCATGATTAAATTTGAGGGTCAGAAATTGGGCTACGGTCAGAGTCAGAAACTGCCACACGAAGAATTCTGAGGGTCAGAAACTGAGAGCTTAATGTCAATTTTTAAAACGTCAATTTAAAATATAAATTTAGTTCAAATAATTTTTTTATGCACATTACTTTATTTTAAAAGTCCTAAACTAATAGATAAAATTATAATTTTCTTCATTAAGTTAAGTTTTATATTAATTATTATAGTTTAACCTCCACCGTCACTCTAAAAAGGTCAGAAACTGGGCCACTTACCTTACGCAGTGCAGTTTTTGAAAATAAATATTTACATTTTGCTAATAATACCACAGCCACTCCATACCGATTATGCAAAATACGTAACATCGTAGTAGTAATTTGATACTTTCCAAAGGTCAGTTAGACCTGGACCAAAAACTGTTATCAATAAGAGTATGGTTCCGTAGAGAGGACGTCTAGATTTCCGTCAATATATCCCAGGCAAGCGACACAAACTTGGCATAAAATTGTAAAAATTATGTTTACCGGAAGACTACACATAATATGTCGAAATTTATGCCGGTAAAACAGTACAGTAATCAAAATATGTCAATCTCAAGATGTAATGAAATTACGAAATGGTTTGTTATTTGTGGGGCGCACACTCTTTGATAGTTATTACACTATTAGATATTGATAGTTTTTACACTAGTATTGCTTTATGTCAACATCTAATGGATAATAGAACATTTATGTGTGGTACAGTGAAAATTACCAGAAAAAACTTGCCACGCTAGACTAAACACAATAAAAAACGTGGTGAATCGAGAAGCTTGGATCATCGCAGCAAAATAAAAAAAAATTAAATGAACAGATAAAATACCAGTATGCATGCTGACAACTTCGAACGATCATCAATGTGAATTTATACAAGCAACAAATGGTAAAATAAAGCCCGACTCTGTAAAATTATCAATGCGGAATGTTTATAAATAAAATTATGATTAGAGAAATGTATAAACATGAAGTTTCGGATAATATGTTTTACTTATAATTTAATAAAGATTTTGAAAAAATCTTTAACGAAGAAAATATCACATATTTTGTATAATATGAATTACTCCATAAAAAATTTAAACAAAATGTGTTTTTATGCAGATTTTCTGTAAATAAACTAACACCAAGTTATATCACTTTGGCATTAAAGTATATTCATTTATATAAATTTTAATGTCTAAAATGTAATAGTGATTATCGGCTTATGTAAAGTTTTGCAACCAGCGAGACTGGCTGGAAAATTGTATTAAATAAAAGGGATGAAAGCTCTTTACATTACTGTATAGAATTCTATATGTAAAATTGTATATTTCACACAAAGTATAGGGTTTTTGTATGGGGGGTCTTCATCACTTCCATTAGTACTACTAATGGATTTCCTCCACATCTCAGCTAAGGAATTCTCGACTTCATCATTAAGATAACGTAGAAAGTTCTTCTTGGTTTCATTAGCAATTGCACTCTGCCTACTTGCACTTAGGTTAAGAAAATGCTTACCTCCTTCGCGTTTGTTTCGGATAGGCGCCATTTTAACGCTTTCAAACAAAAATTAAACGTAATGCCTCGAATAAACTGATGTTCTTGGCTTGAGATCTAATTCCAAAAGAAAGAGTTAAAATTGCTTTTCAATTAATCAATGCCATATTTTTTATTTGGTATTACCTTAAATGTGTTTTTGCATTTGACAATCACAGTATGATGGCGGGACGTTTGAAAGCAAGTAAACAAAAGTTCGATTTTCCTCTAGAAATTGTTGCTAATTCTAGTTTTGGTTTATTTGAAAATATATTTCAAAATATATTTTATTATGTGTTATTGCAATATTAAAACAAAGGATAAATTTATAACATTATAATAAAATGTATGAAGTGAAGTTTGCGGTATATACCGGAAAGTTGAATGACGTTAAGTTTTACAGACTTGTTAGTAAACAAAAAGTGGGGCTAAACATGGAGTGTCGTGTAATAATAATAAATGTGCTTTTTGTGAAGTTCATTTTGTGTTTGTTGTCACGAAGGTGTAAGGGTTGTTATTTGCTATATTGTAAGTTATTCGTTAAACTCGAAGAAAATGGCTCCTCCGTAAGTAAATCATTTATTTATTGATATATTGAAGTACTTCATGTTCACTGGGCATTGCTTTTTGTAGCATTATGAAACCATATGCCGTGGTGCACATGGGTAAACATCCTTCGGAGATACCGACTAATTGGTTGATAATCGAGGGTAATGATACCGATTGTATCAAGAAAGAGTGGTGGCCACCTAGGCGCATAAAAAATGTTTTAATAATACAAATGTTGATGAGGATAGACAAGGGCATGACCCTGATGAATAGCAATTTAGCTTGTGTCTTAAAAAGCATGAAACAAGACAAGAACATCCTATATTTTGATCTGACAAAAGATAATGAACTTAATAATCTTTTGCCAGTCAAAAGTATCGGAGAATTAAAGTCGCTAGAGGAGCGGCTTAAAACCGATATTAAATTATGCAAAGAATTTGTAAGTGTTATACTATAAATGCCTACTTCTTATGTCCATATTATTGCTTATATTAATTTAATGTTAATGATTATTACAGAAATACCCTTATATTGAGACTTGGGGGAGACCCTGCTAAACGCATAATTAGTTTTTGTAGGAAAACTTTTACCAATGAAGTTGGCATGAAGTGTTCATGATTTGGCTATAAAAATAATGTGCATGTAATGTATTTATAAATAATAAAATATTTTATTAGATGTATAAAACATTTAAATATATATATATATATATATATATATACTACATGACCCGACAGACGTTGTCCTGTACCCACCTTTACGTTTTTTTAATATCTTATACTAATATTTATACCGTTCAGTTAAAAATAATCATTATTGTTTTTCGAGCTACTATTTATACCAATATATGAGTGATGTTAAATGTAGTACTGTTTCAAATAAAATGATTATTCTCAATTCCCACAGTTAACACTTTAATTATCCCTTTAACAAATATTAAAATATGTTCAATAAAATTATATATTAAAATTTATACACTGCGATTTATAGAACAAATTTATTTCCAGTAGCTCAATTATACAATATTTTTAGACATACCTGTAGATGTGGATGTTTAAATGAATGATTTTTTGTTTATTCACGGCTAAAACATTGATTTACCAAATTTATCACCATGTATTTATTGTCATAACACGTGTTGAAAATTGAAATTTTTTAAAAAGTATAACAAATTCAGAAGGAATTAATATATAGCATGCGGTCAAGGTACAATATCACCTTGAATTTTTCTACCCAAAATAATTGCTTCAATAACGTTGCCTACAATTTTTATAATTTCGTACCATATTTTAACTGGCTTTTAGTATGCATTTTCACACTAATAATTCAATATACATTATTACATAAGTTCGTATTTGAAGAGAATTAATTTGTCAAATTTTGTTCACATGTGCTCTATTCAACCTACTATCCACAAAATTATTGCAGTAAATGGAGAGGAAAAAAGCGTATGCCCAGCTAATCTTAATCTAAAGTACAGAAGTGAAAACAATTTGCATTTCGTCACCACCCCCCGCATTAATTGGATTATAACTCTTTTAATTCTGATTTTATCATAACTTGTAATATACTATTTTAAAGGTGATTAAATGAGCTACAACTTTCTCTATCATAAATTTTACCGTAACTTCTCTTATTTTGAAACGGCGAATGGTTAAAGGGCTCGAAAGACACTCCGGTTGGACAGCCGCGAACTCTTTAAACAATTAGAACTCTATCAATATTTGTGTAAAACAAATAAATAATAAAAAGCAATAATTAGTCTGAAAAATACCTCGAATTTTCATATATATACTTTTATACGTATTCTTTCAGAGATATTATAATGAGAAATTGTTTTTTTTAAATGGATTTTTTTATGAAATCATGAGTTTTTTGAAAATTGTTTGTACTAATGCTATGGTATTTTCTAGAATTCATCAAGATCTCTCAAACCAAGTTAATTCTAGATGGAAAACGATTATTTTTAATTTTGGTAGAAATGACACTCATAAACTATTTGATTTAAATGAAAAAAAAACATTGTATGCGTCTTTTAATGGTATGATAGCTCACTCATTTTACACGTAGAAGTACTTCTTTCAAAGCTTATTTGGAGAACTTTAAAAACCCATTTTCATAATTAACTTAATATTGTTCCTAGAACACTGTAAAATAGCGATTTATTAGGATTTTAATTGATATAATTTTGTTCATTACATAATTTTCGTTAAAATGTATATTTTTGAAGATATTAGCAAAAAACGATGAAAAACGCAAAAAAAAACAAATTTTCAGTAGCCAGTAACTTGAAAAGTATTTGCTTTTTTGAAAAACATTATTTAACATTTTTCTCTTATAATTAGTTCTTTTATCCGTATGAATTTTTGACACAATGGAAATTCTAAATAATTTTTTGAATAAGTAATTTTTTTGTATTGTGACTTAGTATAGTAAGGCAAAACGTCCGCAAATTGAATATTTTTGAGCGCAATCACTTATGGCTCGTCTCCTTTGCACAAATTCGTACGGCGAATCTGTTCGCAAAGTGCGCAAACAAAATTTGGCATTAAGTTTGGCAAATGACAGTCTTCAATTGTTTTTAATGTCAACCTAAGCTTCAAATATTTTCAAGGGCAAACAATGATAATCGGTTTTTTGTAATTTTTTCCATTTATCTCTACAATCTAACTATATTTCTATGAATCAAAACATTCTAGAAAATTTCCGGAACAAACTTCAGGAAGATTCATGAAAATCCGAATTATAGTTTAGGAGGATTAATGAAACTTACATTGTTACAGAAGAATTTTATATATAAGATATATATATATATATATATATATATATATATATATATATATATATACAAAATTATGAATCTACTCGTTATATTTTTGCATTACAGATTTTATTATTTTTCAGGTGTAACATTATCAGGTGTATGTTTTGATCATTATTCGTCACATGTTTCATAAATTTATCAAATTCTATATTACTCCATGTACTAAATTGTTCAATATTACTCAATGTAAATCTTAGATATTACTATTAATAATTAAGTTCTTTATAAATTTATAACTAAATTCATAAATTGATATGGAAACTTTGTAAACAAAACAGAATTAAATAAAATAAAATTAAATTTGTAACGATATTACATAAATATTTACTTTCTGAATAAATGGACTATTAGCCAATTAAATATTCTAAAGAATTAATGTATGCATGCACGGCTCCAGAAAAGAATATTAAATTAATGTACACAATTACGTTGTTTTCATGTTTTAGCAACATCAGTTCAACATGCGATTAAACGTGTTACAAAAATCGCAAATGTCGCGACAAAAATCGCAAATGTAACATCACTTGGCGTTCCTTTAATGTTCTATGCAACAAAAACGACTTCGACGTGGCGATATCTCACATCGCAGGCGCGATGTTGTATCCATATTGTTTAGATGTAATTTTGTTTACTGGGTATGAATGATCTCATTGTATGCATAAATAAAATGACGCCTGAAAAACCTTATTTCACATTTCGAACACATGCATCGGATATAGGAATATATGTTGAACACAATTTTCAGGAGAAGAAGTGCAGATACAAACCACAACAAAGCCATAGCTTTCTTACATTGAATATATTAATTTGTTAAGTATTAATTTTTGTTTATATGAATCAGTAGTATTCAAATATTTGTTTTTAATATGACTTCCATGTACAGTAATTTTAAATATATTTTCAAAAAATAATTTAAAACAAGGACGCCACCGAGTACGTAAATATTGTTCGACTCTGAAAGTAGAGTGGACCGAAGATGAAATAAGTGTTTCCAACAATATAGTTGAAATATTTGATGAGAGCAATATTTAAAAAGCTTTTCAAAACATACCAACAATGAACAAAAGAGGTAACTATAATCGAGTATTATTATTTAATAATTTTGTAACTATATGATTCCATCTAAATTACAGAGATAAATACTATTACGAATATTACAAGTTGATCGAACGGTTTCATCGAAATGAGGAAACAGGTAAATAAGAAATATTGCCTAACAATTCTCTTCATATCGCATTAAATTCATTTGTTTGTAGATAAAATAAAAAAATATATAGATGAGAAGATGGACCAAATCTACAAAAGGCTTCAGAATAAATTATAATTATGGTGTAAATATATAGTAAATCAAACAAATAAAAATGACGATTAGAATAGAGCTCGATGAACCACCTTTTTGAACAATAGAATGCCATTGAAAAAGTATGAGGATCTTAGCTTTGCGATTCTATTCTTCCTGAGGCGTCGACAGTGTTCTTATTGAGGTTAGCGTTAGTGAGTTTTGGTGTTATTTATAGTTTTGATTTGTTGAGTTTTAATATAAACGCTATGAATCTCTTGGGGTAAGTTAATAATATATTTCGTGATTCAACGATATTGTAATATTGAACTGATATGCTTTCATTGCTTTATTTGTAGAACAAAACAATTTGCTGTTATTTTTAGCAAATCTGGTCTTACTGAAATACCAAGCAATTGGTTAATTTTAGGTGACGATGGTTCATGGACAAAGTGCTGGTGGCCAGTATGCAAAAATCCAACAGGATTAATTATAAGGCGCGTAGAGCCAGATTACTCCACATGGATGAAAACTGCTTGGGAGGGGTCTCAGAAAGAAGACGAGTGACTCGGTGCTTGCCCTCGAAGCAAGAATTGAGGCTATGAAAAGTAATGATTGTATTACATTATACTTATTTACTTTCTACATCTTGCAAATTAAATGCTTATTGCTTTTATTGCAGCACCGAAGGGAAGAGTAGAAAAGAGACTGCAAGAAGAAAATGAAAAGATAGAGCCAATGACAAGTAATAAGAATGATTTTAACCTTTATTAACTATAAACAATTTTTAAATTTGATGGTAATTGTTTTTTATTATAGCTCCTCGAAGCAAAAAGCAGAGGGAGGCGTTTCTAAATATAGAAATAGCTGGGAAAGATGTTAGTTCTGCCAAAGGTAATTTAATACTTAAGCTTAGATACTCATGTTAGTATATTAAGTATGTTGATTGTAATAACAATTTTATTACAGAAAGAAGCTCTCTTCCGGAATTTTCTTTGAGAGGTGGAGTAGACACCAGAATAATAACTGGAGAGATTGGGCCAATCAAAAGTAATGATAATGATTTTAGATTTTATTAAGTATAAATATTTTTCAAATTTAATAGTAATTATTTTTATCATAGCTTATTTGAAATTTTTGTGGGAGCAGAACATGTTCAGGAGCGTGTTGGTGCTCCCAAAGGTAATTTAGTACTTAAGTTTGTTCTCATGTTAGTAAATTAAATATGTTGATTGTAATTATAACAATTTTATTAAAGAAATAATCTCTTTTATCATGGATGCCTGTTCCACTCTTCAAGATAAGTTATCATAATTTTCAATACAATATACATATTCTCATTTTTATTTCTTTTTGGCCTCTGTTGATCATAACTTAAAAAGGTTGATCATTATAGATCATTATAAATCAGCGATCTAGGTAAGGCTTCGACACAGACATCTTCCCTCAAAAAGAAAACAAATATATTTGATGAAAATTTTCCTTTGAGGACTGTCGAAGATGTCAAAGCCTTGGAAGAAAACCTAGGTGGAGAAAAATCAGAAAAGTTTGAAATTGATCTGGTACAAAATATATGAAATTATTTAATAAAATCCAATTACATTTAATCAAAGCATGTTTTTAATTTGCAGAAATTTTTTTTTTTTATTATTTGAAATTATCATGGCTAGGTCGCAAGCAAAACTTGCCTATGTACAACATCAAAATGATCGACATAATCAAAGGTAATAAATGCAGTGTAACAGCTTATATATTGTATGTATATTAAAATGTAGTGTATTTATGATTTAATTGTTTAAAGGTGTATTTGTGACAAAATACTGCTTGGCGAAAAGTGAATTTGATAAAATAACCAGTGAGTGGCTGCGGTTCGCCAGGCAGAGGCACGAGAGAGCTTTGAAAAAACTAAACTCAATGAATTTAAATCAAAAATAAAAATTACTTGAAATATAATTTGTAACATTTTTATTTTATATTTTTATTTTATTTTTGTGAAATAAATTTTGTTGCTTAAAATATTTGTTGCTATATTTATTATAAAATAAGTCACTGTTGTGTTTAGTACAAAATATTTGTTACTGTTCTGTTTAGTATAAAATATTTGTTGCTATTTGTTATAAAATACTTGTTACTGTTTTGTTTAGTTCAAAATATTTTTTGCGACTTGTTTGTTGTAAAATACCTATAAGTATTATAATAATATTATATATTATACAAAAAGCAACAAATATTTTGAACTAAACAAAACAGTAGTAAGTATTTAAAACAAATAGCAACAAATATTTTATACTAAACAGATTTGATTCGATTGAATAAAAATATGTGGTTTCTCGTCTTTGACAAATGACAGTGCTTTCAGCCCAGCCATATTTTAAATAAATTAAATCTCATGTAACTTATGCATGGTTAATTCCATATATGGTTTCCCGCATTGGCGGAAGACAGTGCTTCCAGCCCAGCCATATGTTTAATAAATAAAACTAATTTGTGTGATCAGAGTGAAAGTGAAATAAAAGTGAAAAGTGAAGTGAATAAGTGTGATTATGCGATGATGATCAACTGAAATACTCAACCACAGGATTTTAGTATATTATCACAAAATGGAGCGCACTAAAAAGTACCAATTCGATAAGAGGAAGTACACAATAGAAGAATTTCGGCAAAAGCTAAATTCTAACAATAGCATCGACGACATCACCGGAGTGAAACTTTCAAACAGATTTAAACCCTATCAAGCACAGACACGGATACGGAACCCGATAAGTTGATGCAACCTAAAATAAAATGTGTTAAATGTAAAAAAGACCACGAACCAGGAAAATGCAGCAAGCCAAAAAAAGAAAAACCACAATATGTAAACTGCGAGAATCCGCACCCCGCAAACTACAGAAAATGCCCCTTTCTAATTGAATTTAGAAACAAGATACGAAACAAACTTCCTAATCAAAACAAAACGACTGACAAACGTCCTCCGCCGAAACAAACCAAATCTTATAGCGAACTATTAAAAGAGACGACGAATAAGAACAATACTATTGAAGAACAACAAGAAAACTCATCGTCTACAAAAAATGACATTTTTAATACCATGAAACAAATTCAGGATTTACTTAAGTAAAATAATTAGCAATATTCAAAAGTTTTTACCAAAATTTATGAACGCCAAAAATATTACTGACTTTGTAATAATAGGTATAGAATTCTTCAACACTACATTTAAATAAATCACTAAGATACACACATGATGTTCTTACTCATAAAAACTGAGGACTAACAAAAGATTACTCCCAAACTTCTAAACTTCAGAAGTTTGAGAAATATGAACAAATCGAAAATATTAGAAATGGTTTTATGAACCAGGAATATATTAGTAAAATGAATAATAGAAGACAGTAATACCACGTATTAATGTAATACATATTGTCAAGGCATACTACAAATAAATAATAACCGTGATGTTGCAACAACATTCTATAAAAATCCCTGCCAACATCCCCGCTGTGACAATAAACCAATGTGGTGTAGATGTTAAAAATATATCACGAGATTGATATCACCTTATGATAAGAAACCATCATTGTGGCGACATTCGTTTAAAATTGCAATCGTGACATGCCGATCAACTGCCTTCGTATGATTTTTTTTGAATAAAAATATAAATTTTATACATCTCAGGCAGACTGAAATGTCTGGTATGAGAGATTGTACTAAATATTTATACAATATATATATATATATATATATATATATATATATATATATATATATATATATATATATATATATATATATATATATATATATATACTACCGTACTATATATATACTACATCTAATGTATATAAAAATGTTCAGTTTTCAATCGTAATACACACATATGTATAAAAAACACACAAATATATATGTATATGATATTACAACTAGTTGAAAACGAAGCTTCGTTCGTTCATAAAATACTGAACTTTCCACAGACGCTACTAGTGTTACATAGTAACGTCTTTTTTGCTAAGCTTTTGTGCTCTTCATTATAAATATTTTGGAAAAATTTCTTCTTTATCTCTCTATCTCATACCGTCCTTCGCGTGATTTCTTCGTAGGCGCCATTTTAATAGATAAACGAAATTAAATTATACTTAATTATTAACCTTTCAAGCAAGAGCCAATATCGCGAAAAAGAAACATTTACAAAAATCTATTTCATTTATTCATGGCGGTATTGCCAAAGGCATAGATAAATAAACATTAAAAAAGTATTGCCAGAAGTGTGCTTATGAATTGCTTCTTAAACTACATGATGGTGGGATGTTAGAATATTGAAGTAGTGCAGAAACAGTAACAAGAAGATAAAATGGCCCCGTAAGTATACATACAATTTATATATTGGGCATTGTTAATTTATTTATAGTATAATGAAAAGTTTTGCTGTTGTTCGGACGTCTAAGTACACAATGGAGGTTTCTTCCAAATGGTTGATAGTGGAAAATAAACGATGGATTCTGAAAATATGACTGAAGTGTGGTGGCCCCCTGCGCGTATGAAATATCGCATTTCGTCTTTAGCTGCGAAGCAAACGCCAGTGAACAAGTCGGAGTGGATTAGAATAAAAATAACTTTTGTCGGGTTATATGGTGAGAAATTCGATATTTGTTCTAGACACATATATGTCAGCAAGGAAGCACGCCGATGATTCGGAATATGCCTCGCAAGAGGAATTAGGCAAGGGGCATAGGAAAAGAAAGACTGCAGTCATATCTGAATCAGAAAGCGACACCTCAGATGGTGAAGGTAATAAACTACATTTTCAAAATATATTTTATATAATTTTTTTTTATTATTATAATGTACAGATGCAGCTGTAGCAGGGCTTCCTGACCTCGTTGACTGGAAGCTATTGAGGGACAATTCCGGCCTCAACGTAAGAGGTAAGTTTATAAAAAAATCGTGATCATATAAAATATTATATATTTTTAAACAAATTTGTTCTTAATGCAGCTACTACGGGCGGATGTGTGGCTGAAGCTCCAATGCATGGAGTGGAAGCTGTTCCAAGCAGAGGACAGGAAGCTGCTTGCAATTGCCTTTTTTTTAAAAGAAGTACAGATGCTCAAAGAGCGTTTCTTGATTATTGAATGTGAGTAAAATGTGACTCATTGTTTATGATGTTTTCCTAACATCCATTTCTGTTACAGCTGCAAAATGGCTAGCATGAATAAAAAAATGCAGGATTGGGACAGACCAAGACAATCTGATTTGGTGGACTTATCAAAAACAAACACTTTTGATCTCATTCTTCCTCTCTTTGGTGAAGAGGACCTACTTTCATTGGAGACGAGATTAAAAGATAATAAAGAATTGTGTTCAGAATATGTAAGTTCTACTGCAAATTTATTAATGATTTCTGTGTGTGCATATGTATGTATGTACTCATGTTTTTATTCATGATTGTTTTAGAAAACATTTATCGCCAGGATTGGTGGGAAGACGGGCGAAGATCATTTGAGTGATGTCCTTAAAAGACTAATGAGAAATAATTTAGCGAAGAGATGTTCCTGGTATGGGAATAAGGGAAATATTCCATTGCATGAAACACGTTTACTTACATTATTAATAATGTGAGTATTCATATTTATATACTAGTTTGAATTTGATTAATTTCTAATATTATTGTTATTATTATATAGGTGATCTGAGAGTTGTTCACCCTGAATTCAGGATAGTACATTTAAGAAAATGATATATCAAATTGGTTGAGATATGCTCGCCAGAGGAATGACAGGGCGGCGAGCAAAAGCGAAGCCACCAAATGAACAGAATGATTCATAATAGATAAACTGTATATAGTTATTTTTTTAATAAATTGTCATATGTATTAATATTCTAATTCTTCTGTATTCATTATGTATGAAGTTTT
>NW_020538958.1:29268-48013 GCF_003426905.1 Ctenocephalides felis
CGATATGATTAACGCTCTAAAACCAGTTTTGCCCGACAAACAGTTACACAACGTTATAGCCGTTTTAGTGACGTGGCCTCGGTTCAGGTCCGACCGCTACAAAAACTTTGAACGCGTTTTTCTCGGAACTACTGTTTCGAGCTGGCGGTAAGGATATCTCGAGTTCTAATGAACCGATTGACTTCAAACTTGGAGAGGATCTTCTCTATACATCGCTTTATCGCGTGGACCTTGCCCAAACTATAACTTTTTATTTAGTATTTTTAAGAAATTCGGAATTGTTAAAAAAAAACATGAAATTTTTTTTTTTCTCAAACTGCTGCCATTCAAACAAAAAAATTTTAACTTATCCAAGTCATACGATAGCGGCATCTATAATAATTAAGAATCCATCTATTTATAATGTTACAGATCACCAGGAGGTTGGAACCATGCACGCCAGGAAACCCTCTTGTTTGAGCCCCCACTTTGACTGCTCATAACTTTGTGATTTTTTTTTTTGTTCAAAATTTTTTGTGTAATAATAAAATATCAATAAACAAATGATAAAAAATCGATAGTAAAAATAGTATTTGTTTCCTTTATACAGCGCTTCAAAAACTGTGCGAAATTCATGCCTCTACAGTAGAATACCCCCTTAACGTCATACACTATAGATCAAAATAATATGTTCTATGTAGACTTAGGAACCGAACAAGAATAACCATGAAATTTTTACTGTGAATAAAATTTTAAATAAAATAGTACACTTTGAACCACGAATACGATCTTCACAAATTAATCGAGTGTAGAAGATACCCAGACTATGGACAACCAAAGCAAAACATATTGCAATAAGCACACACATGTGCGTTAAATGTGGAGACTTCGTCGCTAATGGTCTCAGTTTCAAATGTGTTGAAACACACCTAGTTATGACTTCTAATCAGACCATTCGCCCATGATAGCAACCATTTCTCTACGGTTGTGAACCTGCAAAGAACTCTAAAACTTCACTCTGCTAAAATCAATTAGGAACTATATCGCCAAATTACTGAGAAAAATAACATTTAAAAATCAAACTCAAAACAAGTCGGAAAATAGAAGATGGTATTGCAACATTCCAAAAATCACCTGCAGCTATAATAATATCAACGAAGGTAGATAGAGTCCATGGCAAAGTATGAACACGTCAGACAACGCTCATGCGGTGGATCATTGGACGAACATTCACCGAATTCATTCACATATCATATATAGAAACTATGCCAAGAGCGCATTTAGGGTATTGACTGCAAAATTGCTACAATATTCCTTTTGAAAAATGTGTTAACGGATGTGGTTGATATCGCCAAAGAAAGATCTGCACTCATCTCCACAATATCGAAACACATACAAACTGTCGCAACCACTTGTGAGTGAGAATATAAGCCGAAGGTTTGAGTGTCCAATAAATTAATAGCAAAAGTGAAAAAAATAAGGATTTAAGCATGATAGTATAAATAATTTAAATAAAATGATCAAAAAGAACTATGACTTATTGATAAATAAAATAAGAATTACTTTAAATATGAAGCTATCCAGAAGATTAAATTTAACTCATACGATTTGGCATGTGAATCAGTTTGCACTCTCAAAACTGGTATGAAACTCAGTTGAGACTAAATGAATCAAAAGGAGGACTTAATTTAATAGCAGTTAAGAAAAAAGTAAAATTACGACAAAAAAAATTATAAAAATTAATTGCAGACTACATATCAAAATAATAGAAGAAAGAGCAGAGTTAAATTGGGTAAATATTTGGGAAATATAGAAATAAAAACATTCCAACAGACTGGCAAAACTCAAATTATAAAATTGTAAATGAATGTGTTAATACAAAAAACAAACTATATAAAATCAAAATGTCTGACTCAATAATGTGTATGAAATGTTTGAAAGTAGATAATATTAAACACTACATAACTGAATGTGGGAAAAAAAAGGTGTGGGATAGGTTAAAAACAAATTGCCAAAGATCAGCCATTGACAAATAAAAGATGACAACAAATATTAAATTTGATATTAAAATTAGATCCAAAAATATTTTTAACCACCAGATAATTTGGATATTATCTGCTGTCCTACACAATCTGCTAGAAGGGATAAAAGAATGCACAATAATTGAAAGAAAGTTAAGGTATATGTTCGAGCCTCACAAATTTTATTTATCCATCTCCGTCTACCTATATACTGAACTCCCTCTAATCTGTAATAAAATAATTTCCTACCCTACTCTAGGTACTAAGATAGTTTTTAAGAAATTCATTCTCATTCTGTACGTATCTCTTGACCCGATCACATCTTATACAACTAACTAAAATTAAATACAAACATTTTCTGAACTATTTATTACTTTTTATTCAGTGGTTTGTTATTTCAGGTCTGATATAGCCTTTTTTATAATTAATTATATCTGGTCCTTCGAGGTAGTAAAGTGTCTGTGTGTAGTGATTTTTAATTGACTTTTTTAATAAACATTGCGCCGGGCGCTTACATTTTTTGGTCCAATCGAGTCGGATTCGACCTCCAGTGTAAAACTTAAACTTATATTAACTAATATAAACTATAAAGTGCGCAGTAATTATTGACAGTGTAATCTACTGGAGCCACAAAAACTATTCATCAGTGTACGTTATCATCCCTAAAGTCTAGAATTTTGTGTAAATCTGAATTAAAATGGATTCCTTAAAATCGCTAAAAAGCACTCAAAAATCGTTAAAATACGTTTAACTAAATATGAAAACATGTGTAATAAAATGTTTGAATTAACTAGCAGCGAGATTAATATAGAAGTGATAAAGGATATTTTAGAAAAAGTAAAACCTCTCTTAGACACTTTTCAAGATACCCTTATCAGAATTATAAATTTTTTAGACGATGAGGAAGAAATTAATCAATTACTTGAAACAGAATTGATTAATTTAGATGACAAACATACCAGTTGTCAATCAAAATTACACCAACTCATTAATATTACATCCGCAAAATTAAGTACAGATAACAGTTTTAGTGAACAAACAATTAGACAAGCAAGCAATATAAAATTATATTTATTTATATTATTAATTTTATTAAATATTATTATAATACAACAACATGGTTTAATTTGTCTCAATAGAAATTGTCATGTTTATATATCAAAAATAATCTGTGTTAGTCCTGCGCGTGCGTTCATTACAAAGACATCTGGGCATGCGGGTTATGAAAGCTGCTCCAAATGTATTCAAAGAGAAGAGTTTTCAACCCATGTCATTTTAAATAACACATTTTCAGATCTACGAACAGATAAATCTTTTCGCATGAGGACGAACCCAGGACATGACACAGGTGACTCCGTTTTGGAGGAATTAAATATCGGAATGGTATCTCAAATAGCACTCGACTACATGCATATTGTCTGCCTAGGTGTCACCAAGAGACTTTTAAGCCACCGGGTAAAAGGAACGAGAGACGTCAAATTAGATGTCAGAAGCAGGGATACAGTGAGTGAATATTTTCTAAAATTTAAAGCTCACATTCCAGCAGAATTTTCGAGATTACCCAGAGCGCTTAAAGACTACATGAACTGGAAAGCCAAACTACATAAATTTTATACAACTTAGTTTGGGGATCAGGATCTTATGTGATCCTGAAACCTGTATTGAGAAAACTGAAGTAGCTAAAAATATCCTCATTAAATTTGTAAGTGAATATCCCAAACTATATGGAGCTGGCAGATTAACGTACAACACCCATAACCTAATACATATTGCAAATGATGTTTTTTGGCCTTCAAATGTAGTTTGGACGGGTTCAGTTGTTTTTCCTTTGAAAACTATTTTAAAAGTATTCAAGGGAAGCTCCAGAACTCGCCTAAACCTCTTCAGCAACTGGTTAACAGATTGGCTGAAGAGAAGTTGCTGGAAACCACCATGGGCGCAAATGACCAGCTTTACCCAACAATACAATATGGAAAAAGAAATCTCATAAAAATACTATTCAAAGATTTTTTTAATAACCAATCGATTGCCAAACAATTTATGTATAGATTCAGATCATAAATTATTGCTAATTCAGCATATTTATGATCTTAATAGAATTGTTTGTTCAGTAATTACAGATATGAAGCCATTATTTATAATTCCATGTGATTCTAGAGATTTTGATATATGCTTATATGATTTAAATGCTAATAAAGGCAATAAATTTACTATCCCCGCTAAGAAAATTAAAAAAGTCTTAATTTACCCTATTTTTTTAATGGCTTTTTTGTTTCTATGCCGATAATACATTCTAATAATTAATAATATATATCATGTGGAATTATATATAATGGCTTAATATCTATAATTACTAAGCAAAATTCAAAATCATAAATTATTGCTAATTCAATATATTTATGATCTGAACATAATTGACCTCAGAATCAATCTGAACAGATTGATCAGAACATGAAATGACATTTCACTTTTTTTCATGTCAACATTTATTTGAATTTATAAACATTGATTTTTATTTAGATTTAAAACTATAAAAAGTGATTTTGAATATAGCATTGCATCTAATTTGGATATAAATGTTGGATATATTTATATATGTATATGTTTTTGAATTATATTTTTTGATCTGTCAAATTTTTTTTTCAAAAATCTTAAATCTTCTTTTCTCGAATTTTCCATAAATTTTGACATTTGTCGTTTTTGTTTTTTTTAGTCATTTTCTGTCAAAATCATTAGTCTCCTTGTTATGCACATTATTATATATACCACGATTATATATTATATTACTTTATTATTGTTATATTATTCTCATTTGAATTTGATATTACTTGTTAGATTTGAGACAATTGATTATTGTAAGAATAATTTTGTTACTTCATTCATAATAATACGTGATGCTTGCATCCCGGGGAACATAGACAAAATTATTCATTCTTACACTTTAAAAAAACCGCGCGTCAGCGTCATATATGTTGCTTGTCAGGTAATCACAATGTTCGCGTTTGACGTAACCTGACGCAACTTATGTATAGACCTTATAAAATACCTCCTCTTTCACTACAATCAGCCGAAGAAGAAACATCATTGAATACATACATAATAAGTCTTCCAGTGTTTTACTCTACAAAATAGAATGTTATAGAAAATATAAGCCAAATGTTGGCTCATTAGAAATGAGAACAGTGAGGGCTATGTGGATTGTCATAAAAAATGACATGAATATTAATTTTGGCACCACATTTACTGAAGGCAATATTGAAAATTGTTGGAGAGTACTTCGACGAAATTATAAAAAATATGTTGACAGTCAAGCTATGGTACGAATAATGATGTAAATGTATAAAATAATTTTATACATATTAACAATTATGTCTAATAGCGCAAGGAAATGTCAATTTTCAGTATGAAGGAGAGCTTGATGAAATATATGGCAATAGCGACAATATGAATCCAATCTGCATACTGGAAACAAGTGATGTACATAAAATGGAAAACAATGCAGGAGCGCGGGATGATAGTGCATATGAATTTCGAGAACATATTGCAACTTCAAGAAGAAGGCAGCGCCGTAAAAGGCTCACAATATTAGAAAAAATGAGAGAAGACAGATTGAAGTTCCAAGAACGAATTATACTAATTGAAGAAGCAAAATTGGAAATTCTAAAACGAAAGTATGGAATGCTTTAATATAAAATAATATTCATAAATTTTCATTAAATATAATAAATAAATCATTATACAATATAAATGCCTGATTTTAATTTATTAATTCATTTGTATTAATGAAATATTTATATTATTTTTTTAAACCAATAATAATTTCAGAGATTGTAGCCGAAACTATTTATAATGATATTCGAGTGTCGGAGGCTCAAGTAGAGCAGGTACAATAGGAATAAAGAGAAAGACAGAAGACAGGTTTTTAAAGTTAATTAGGTTTATTGAATTATTTAGTTAAGTTCTTATTGTATTATATTGTATTATAGTATTGTATACTTGTAATTGTAAGTTAAATTTTCAATTATATTAAATATATTTTATAACATATGTCGGTGAAATGCTTAGTTTTTTTTTATCTTTTGTGACTATAAATATTATTTTAACCTTAATTGCATTTTTAATGCATTGAATATTCATAATTTCAGATTATTTATTTCATTGAAAAAAAAAATACGATTCATTTTCAACCCATATGCCAAACTTTGACCTGGGATCGGACGATCCTCAACAGATTTGCCAAATTTTAACATATAATCGAACTTTTTTCTATGTATGTGTTGTGAGAGATTTTTAATTAAATTTGAAAAATCTTGTGCTTTACCTTTGTTAACAGTAAACGAGAAGATCTAGTTCCAATCCATGATCAGATAAACTCTTGAATTGACAAGTAAGATTTAAAGAAGAGTTGCAGAGCATTTGCTGAGAAAGGCGACAAACTGTGTGCCCAAATGTTCAATAAAAAATATGAAAATAAAATCTTTTCATTGAAATTCCGAAGCCTCGTGGTGTTCAATAACTTGATATATGTAATTTGTCTACAAAAAAATTGTGAAATTTCTAATAAAGCATCGGAGCCAAAAGCGAAAGTAGGTACATAAGAGTGATGCGCGTTTAGAAGAAAGTGGCATTTTTCACATGAAAATCCTTAACAAACATTACATAAAAAGCATACTAGGATTAAATTTGAATCTAAAATTGGGAAAAACGAAGACTAAAATATATATCGAATCAGAAAACATCAGCCAAGTATTTTCGTTTGTAATACATATTACAAACTGTGCAGTATCTTGTATAGGCAAAAATAAATCTTGTGCGACATCAAATACAGCAGTAAATGGCAAAAATATAAAAGTCAATTTTTAAGATAATATACCTTGTTTTACTTACTACCATTTAGGCGAAAACATGTACTATTATATTTATGTAAATAAATTTGTATATTTATTTGCATGTATTGTTGGTTTGTATTTGTGCGATTAAAAACATTGGTCAAAAATAAAGAGAATACTATTACATCTTACACGTTTCATAATGTATTGTCTATTGTATATTTAAAATTAGTGAAATGTAGTATATTCCATTAGTATATAGTAATTAATTATTCTCCAAGAAGTCTTCAATGTTTGTAGCCATCAATTAAAATCGATTTCAAATATCACAGAGTGAGTACGAATCGATTTTATTGAATCATACTTTTTCTTTAAATAGAATCCATGATGCATGACATGTCTCAATTTCCTTCATACATAAATTTAACAAATTTGGTGATATAAATTATAGAAATAATTTTGTGAAGCATGGATAAGAACTTGAACTTGATCAGGTAAGGTCAGATAAGTCTGAAGATTGTCATAATCACAATTAAATTGAAAAAATCAATTTCCACCTTGAATAATTTCTGTAAGTATTGAAATATCTTCGTTCGTCAATAAATTATACCATTTGATCTATAGTTCAGAAATCCTCCTGATGAAAGACCAAATATCTTTGAGGTATTACTATTTATTGTCAAATACCTCAAAACCATTGGATTTGTGAGAATTTTTCCTTCGATAAAACTAAGACTGCCATTTTATTGAACACATTGTGTTGATTAGGGTTTGTCGGTTTTCAAAAACCGGTTTTAAAAACCGGTTTTTTGGCGAAAATTATGGAATTCGAAAACCGGTTTTTTAGTGAAAAAAGTCGGTTTTCACTGTATAAATGAAAAATGACAAATTAGCCAAATATAAAAGAAACATGAAAGCGTTTTGTTTCTTGAAATCATATCTTTTAAATAGCATTTGATATCTTATCAGTCTGCAATGGTTCCCAGAAATGTTTTGTATATAATAATTTAGATTTTTATACCAGTGTATATATTAATTTAAATCAGTGTGACTTCTTCTTGAAGAAGTAACTTCCTCTCCTCAAACTTAAAAAAAGAGTTTTAAACCATAGAAGGCACAAATTAAAGAACAAAAAACTTAGAATTATTATATTAGGCTTTAAAAACAATTAAGCATAATTTGGTCTCGAGTATTTTCTATTTCAGGAAATTTTGTGAGTAAACAAAGGACACGTAAATAATATTTTATTAAACAAAAAACAATTAGAATGTTTAAAATTATTTAATTAAAATTGCTCGGAACAGAAATAAAAGTTTAGCTTAATTGTTTTTAAAATTAAAATTTATATTAAAAAGTATGTATGAACATGTATCTAATATATTTTTATTTTTATTTATTTAATGAATTTTTTTTATGTAAAAATGTATTATTTTTATTTATTCGAAAACTTTCCTTTCACTATCATAAAAAATATTTTCATTCTTATATGTGAAAATGATGCATGAATGACGAATAATTATTTTCAAAGTTATTTAATCAAGATAAACTATTATTTTTTAGTTCTACTAATTAAAATTAAAATAATTTTGTTTACTATCTATAAAATTGAACAATAAATAAATTCAGTCAAATACTATACTAAATTACACTAAATTTGCGGATAAATTACAGAATATTCGAGCAAAAATTTATTTTTCATATAAAAATTCGAAAACCGGTTAAAACCGGTTTTTTGGTAAAATTGAAACTCGAAAACCGGTTTTCTGAAATGTCGGTTTTTGTATAAACTCTAGTGTTGATCTACGAAGATCTCTAATCTTTAATGTTGATAAAAGCTGACTGCCTATTTGGTTCAAAACTATTTTCACAATCACGCTTGGTAAGATTTCATACAGAAAGGATGTTTCAAATAGTCTGGCACATCAAAGCAATAAAATAATTGCCGCCACAGTGATCATTCATAAATCAAATTCCTCTTTACATAGTAGCACAGAAAAATGTGTGACTTTTGAACCAATTCAACAAAATTTTAATGATCTTCGGCAGTATAGCGAACTTATCCACATCTTATTTGATATATAAATTATAGTTAAAATATACAGAAAATGCAGTATGCATGTATTTGCCTAATCCAATAATTCCCTCCATGACATGTTTTAGTCCCATGTTATTACATGCAGACGTATGCATCATTTGCTTCCTACCATATTGATACCATCTTTCATATTAAAATAATAGATTTAATCTATTGTATAATAAATATTTAATATGTTTCACTTCTTAATTGTCTTTATGTGAACTTGCTATTATTATATCATCAGTGGTTATTAGTATTAAATATCAACTTTTAGTAATTGATGATCCATTAAGTTAATTATATATATAAATTGATTTTATAACTGCCGTGGTATAATCAATAACAGTGCTTTTTCTTAAATTTAATAGTCCATTATTGTTTCTTAAAAAACGTAATAATTTTCTATTATATTTATAGCTCCACTATCGCCATAATCTATTGTTTATTTTCTGTTAATATTGCCAAATTTGTTAGCATACAACAAATAAAATTTCGGCAGAATTGCTATATACATTTTAACAAATTTTACATATACAAAGACCGCACATACTGATTTCGAAAAAAATCTTAATTCAAGAAAACTACCGGTACTTTACCATTACAATACATAATTTTTGGCAAACTGTACTTGAACTGATTTACCAACGCACACATTTTATGGATTTATTTTTGCTCAACAAGAAACTCATGAACAAATAAAATTATATATGTTCACATAGTAGCACATGTAAGTAAATAATATAAGATTTATAAATTAATACAAAAAATTTAACTCTTCAACGATTTTTCAACATAACACGAGATATGCTTTTTTGTTGTACATGCCATGCCAACTCTACCACATAAAAATACAATATACAATATTATTTAAATTTAATATATTTTACAAGGCAGCTAATATCTTTCAGGTTATGTTTTTATCTTATATTTTCGGGCACATGATTTGTCACCTCCTCAGAAATTGAATCTTCCCTAAACACTAATTGTAACTCGCAACAAAATTCGGGCATTATAGATTAAAAAAAATGTAAGGTAAAAGACCCAGTAATTGACCCTGGCCCAGTTTCTGACCTTTTCAACTTTTTTTGGAATTAATTAAAAAACTATACATTTAATGTGAAAATAAATTTTTTCTTAATTGACAGTAATTTATTCTATGCCTCATTAATGTCAATTAAAAAAATATAAAAAATATTAACTAAATAAAAAAAAAATTTTTTAAACCAAAAGTGACTGTGGAAGCCATTTTTTAGCTTTAGTCTAAACAGTTTATGTAAGGAGCTACGACAATTGAGTTCGTGCACTAATTATGATGTAAGTACGAAAATCTAACTAAAAATATACAAATAATTAATTAAAATTTATTTTATAATATTTATAAAACATATTAAATTTAGTTTTATTACTGAAATTTGAGGGTCAATAACTAGGCTCAATTTTAAGTGTATGTCACAGTTGTTGACCCTGCAATTCTAACCTTCTAAAAGCTAGGTTATCTGTCACATGTTTTTAGTCACTTGTTCATTAAATGTAAAAATAACTAGCTGTAAGTGGAATTCTGTCTTAAGGCAATTAAGGCATCGTGCCTTAAGGCAAATTGCTGGAACTTCCCGTACCAAAAATTATTATTTTTTTAAAAACGATTAACATTTTTGAAAAAAATTTACTTCGAAATAATTAGATTTTTGAGAAACTAGGAATATGACAAAAAATTACTTTTTTTTGAAAAAAAAAAATTTATTTGAAAAAAAAAATTTTTTTTTGAAAGAAATTTTTTTTTTTTGAAAACAAACTATTTTTTTGAAAAGAAAAATGTTTTCTTCATTTTGACATATTTTGGAAATTCTGAACTTTTTTTCAAAGCAATCGTACTGCTTGAACTGCATAGAGACGAATTGTCACAGCGAAAGTGCCGCGCCGCCGTCTAACGCATAAACGCATTGGTACGAAACCCATAGAAATGTGAAAAAAAATTATACTTATTGTTAAAATTTCTATACAATATCTGATAATTTGATGTGCATATGTCTAATCATCATTTTTAACCGCCGAATGGCATTTTTTTTTTAATCTTTTCATTAGATCTCCGAAACCGCTAGACCTGCCTTCATGAAAATTTGATCAACTCTTCATCTTGCCAATACAAGTAAAATGTTTTTTGAATTATTCAAATCGGACGCTCCGTTCTCTTAAAAACTGAGTTACCGTTTTCGGCACTTTTTGCCCCGTATCTTCGGAACGGCTAGACCTAACTTCGCCATAAACTAATCAGCACGTCTCCTTATCAGTACGAATCGAATGGTTTTTGAATTATTCAAATCGGTTGATCCGTGTTCCCGAAATCGTCGACGAAAATTTGTATCCGCACATACATACACACACATACATACATACATACACACACACACACACACACACACACACACATACATCCATTTTTTCTAAGGTATGCCAAAATGTTCAGAAACCTCTGAAACGTAAAGATATATAAAAATTTTCAATTTCGATTTTTTTGCGATTACTATAACTTACCCTACGGGAAGTTAATAATATTTATTGTTATCTTATATTTTTTTTTACTATTTTTCGTAGTAAAGTGATAAATTTACATTTAATATTCATTGGTATAAATGAAAGATTGTATTTGAATCTTGTAAATACATCTTTTAAGTGATAAAATTATTAATAAAAAAATGTCAGTTTTATCAACGCTTAAATTATGACTGTTTTAGTTTACTAATATTTTTATTATTATACAATTATACAATTACAATTAATTAAATGAAAATTAGAAGAAGAAAAAGAATTGAAAAAAGCTGAAAGGTCCAAAAATAAAGCCATCAAGGAGGCAGAAAAAATAATTAAAAAAGAAAAACTTGAAGAAAAAAAGAAACAAAAAGCTCTTAAAATAAAAAAAAAAGTCCAAGTAATTTAAATAATTAATTTTAATTTTTTTGTTTGTGTAATATGTTATAACAAGACTTGAACTATTTATACGTTAAATTTTAACAAACTGTATATTTTTAGAATAAATATTTAATTTATTTATTTTAATAATAATTTCAGTTTATTTAAAATTAGTAAGCACTTCATAACCTAATCATGATTAAATTTGAGGGTCAGAAATTGGGCTACGGTCAGAGTCAGAAACTGCCACACGAAGAATTCTGAGGGTCAGAAACTGAGAGCTTAATGTCAATTTTTAAAACGTCAATTTAAAATATAAATTTAGTTCAAATAATTTTTTTATGCACATTACTTTATTTTAAAAGTCCTAAACTAATAGATAAAATTATAATTTTCTTCATTAAGTTAAGTTTTATATTAATTATTATAGTTTAACCTCCACCGTCACTCTAAAAAGGTCAGAAACTGGGCCACTTACCTTACGCAGTGCAGTTTTTGAAAATAAATATTTACATTTTGCTAATAATACCACAGCCACTCCATACCGATTATGCAAAATACGTAACATCGTAGTAGTAATTTGGTACTTTCCAAAGGTCAGTTAGACCTGGACCAAAAACTGTTATCAATAAGAGTATGGTTCCGTAGAGAGGACGTCTAGATTTCCGTCAATATATCCCAGGCAAGCGACACAAACTTGGCATAAAATTGTAAAAATTATGTTTACCGGAAGACTACACATAATATGTCGAAATTTATGCCGGTAAAACAGTACAGTAATCAAAATATGTCAATCTCAAGATGTAATGAAATTACGAAATGGTTTGTTATTTGTGGGGCGCACACTCTTTGATAGTTATTACACTATTAGATATTGATAGTTTTTACACTAGTATTGCTTTATGTCAACATCTAATGGATAATAGAACATTTATGTGTGGTACAGTGAAAATTACCAGAAAAAACTTGCCACGCTAGACTAAACACAATAAAAAACGTGGTGAATCGAGAAGCTTGGATCATCGCAGCAAAATAAAAAAAAATTAAATGAACAGATAAAATACCAGTATGCATGCTGACAACTTCGAACGATCATCAATGTGAATTTATACAAGCAACAAATGGTAAAATAAAGCCCGACTCTGTAAAATTATCAATGCGGAATGTTTATAAATAAAATTATGATTAGAGAAATGTATAAACATGAAGTTTCGGATAATATGTTTTACTTATAATTTAATAAAGATTTTGAAAAAATCTTTAACGAAGAAAATATCACATATTTTGTATAATATGAATTACTCCATAAAAAATTTAAACAAAATGTGTTTTATGCAGATTTTCTGTAAATAAACTAACACCAAGTTATATCACTTTGGCATTAAAGTATATTCATTTATATAAATTTTAATGTCTAAAATGTAATAGTGATTATCGGCTTATGTAAAGTTTTGCAACCAGCGAGACTGGCTGGAAAATTGTATTAAATAAAAGGGATGAAAGCTCTTTACATACTGTATAGAATTCTATATGTAAAATTGTATATTTCACACAAAGTATAGGGTTTTTGTATGGGGGGTCTTCATCACTTCCATTAGTACTACTAATGGATTTCCTCCACATCTCAGCTAAGGAATTCTCGACTTCATCATTAAGATAACGTAGAAAGTTCTTCTTGGTTTCATTAGCAATTGCACTCTGCCTACTTGCACTTAGGTTAAGAAAATGCTTACCTCCTTCGCGTTTGTTTCGGATAGGCGCCATTTTAACGCTTTCAAACAAAAATTAAACGTAATGCCTCGAATAAACTGATGTTCTTGGCTTGAGATCTAATTCCAAAAGAAAGAGTTAAAATTGCTTTTCAATTAATCAATGCCATATTTTTTATTTGGTATTACCTTAAATGTGTTTTGCATTTGACAATCACAGTATGATGGCGGGACGTTTGAAAGCAAGTAAACAAAAGTTCGATTTTCCTCTAGAAATTGTTGCTAATTCTAGTTTTGGTTTATTTGAAAATATATTTCAAAATATATTTTATTATGTGTTATTGCAATATTAAAACAAAGGATAAATTTATAACATTATAATAAATGTATGAAGTGAAGTTTGCGGTATATACCGGAAAGTTGAATGACGTTAAGTTTTACAGACTTGTTAGTAAACAAAAGTGGGGCTAAACATGGAGTGTCGTGTAATAATAATAAATGTGCTTTTTGTGAAGTTCATTTTGTGTTTGTTGTCACGAAGGTGTAAGGGTTGTTTTGCTATATTGTAAGTTATTCGTTAAACTCGAAGAAAATGGCTCCTCCGTAAGTAAATCATTTATTTATTGATATATTGAAGTACTTCATGTTCACTGGGCATTGCTTTTTGTAGCATTATGAAACCATATGCCGTGGTGCACATGGGTAAACATCCTTCGGAGATACCGACTAATTGGTTGATAATCGAGGGTAATGATACCGATTGTATCAAGAAAGAGTGGTGGCCACCTAGGCGCATAAAAAATGTTTTAATAATACAAATGTTGATGAGGATAGACAAGGGCATGACCCTGATGAATAGCAATTTAGCTTGTGTCTTAAAAAGCATGAAACAAGACAAGAACATCCTATATTTTGATCTGACAAAAGATAATGAACTTAATAATCTTTTGCCAGTCAAAAGTATCGGAGAATTAAAGTCGCTAGAGGAGCGGCTTAAAACCGATATTAAATTATGCAAAGAATTGTAGTGTTATACTATTAATGCCTACTTCTTATGTCCATATATATTGCTTTATTAATAATGTTAATGATTATTACAGAAAATACCCTTATATTGAGACTTTGGGGAGACCTGCTAAACGCATAATTAGTTTTTGTAGGAAAACTTTACCAATGAAGTTGGCATGAAGTGTTCATGATTTGGCTATAAAAAATAATGTGCATGTAATGTATTTTATAAATAAAAAATATTTATTAGATGTATAAAACATTAAAATATATATATATATATATATATACTACATGACCCGACAGACGTTGTCCTGTACCCACCTTTACGTTTTTTTAATATCTTATATAATATTATACCGTTCAGTTAAAAATAATCATTATTGTTTTCGAGCGTATATTTATACCAATATATGAGTGATGTTAAATGTAGTACTGTTTCAAATAAAATGATTATTCTCAATTCCCACAGTTAACACTTAATTATTATCCCTTAACAAATATTAAAATATGTTCAATAAAAGTATATATTAAAATTTATACACTGCGATTTATAGAACAAATTTATTTCCAGTAGCTCAATTATTTTATTGAATTGATGGGTTATACAATATTTTTAGACATACCTGTAGATGTGGATGTTTAAATGAATGATTTTTTGTTTTATCACGGCTAAAACATTGATTTACACCAATTTATCACCATGTATTTATTGTCATAACACGTGTTGAAAATTGAAATTTTTTAAAAAGTATAACAAATTCAGAAGGAATTAATATATAGCATGCGGTCAAGGTACAATATCACCTTGAATTTTTCTACCCAAAAATATTGCTTCAATAACGTTGCCTACAATTTTTATAATTTCGTACCAATATTTAACTGGCTTTTAGTATGCATTTTCACACTAATAATTCAATATACATTATTACATAAGTTCGTATTTGAAGAGAATTAATTTGTCAAATTTTGTTCACATGTGCTCTATTCAACTACTATCCCCAAATTATTGCAGTAAAGGAGAGGAAAGAAAAAAAGCGTATGCCCAGCTAATCTTAATCTAAAGTACAGAAGTGAAAACAATTGCATTTCGTCACCACCCCCCGCATTAATTGGATTATAACTCTTTTAATTCTGATTTTATCATAACTTGTAATTATATTTTAAAGGTGATTTAAATGAGCTACAACTTTCTCTATCATAAATTTTACCGTAACTTCTCTTATTTGAAACGGCGAATGGTTAAAGGGCTCGTCGAAAGACACTCCGGTTGGACAGCCGCGAACTCTTGAACACAATAGAACTCTATCAATATTTGTGTAAAACAAAATAAATAATAAAAAAGCAATAATTAGTCTGAAAAATACCTCGAATTTTCATATATATACTTTTATACGTATTCTTTCAGAGATATTATAATGAGAAATTGTTTTTTTTAAATGGATTTTTTTTATGAAATCATGAGTTTTTTGAAAATGTTTTGTACTAATGCTATGGTATTTTCTAGAATTCATCAAGATCTCTCAAACCAAGTTAATTCTAGATGGAAAACGATTATTTTTAATTTTGGGTAGAGAAATGACACTCATAAACTATTTGATTTAAATGAAAAAAAAAAACATTGTATGCGTCTTTTAATGGTTATGATAGCTCACTCATTTTACACGTAGAAGTACTTCTTTCAAAGCTTATTTGGAGAAACTTTAAAAACCCATTTTCATAATTAACTTAATATTGTTCCTAGAACACTGTAAAATAGCGATTTATTAGGATTTTAATTGATATAATTTTGTTCATTACATAATTTTCGTTAAAATGTATATTTTTGAAGATATTAGCAAAAAACGATGAAAAACGCAAAAAAAAAACAAATTTTCAGTAGCCAGCCGTAACTTGAAAAGTATTTGCTTTTTGAAAAACATTATTAAACATTTTTCTCTTAATTAGTTCTTTTATCGTATGAATTTTGACACCATGGAAATTCTAAATAATTTTTGAATAAGTAATTTTTTTGTATTGTGACTTAGTATAGTAAGGCAAAACGTCCGCAAATTGAATATTTTTGAGCGCAATCACTTATGGCTCGTCTCCTTTGCACAAATTCGTACGCAATCTGTTCGCAAAGTGCGCAAACAAAATTTGGCATTAAGTTTGGCAAATGACAGTCTTCAATTGTTTTTAATGTCAACCTAAGCTTCAAATATTTTCAAGGGCAAACAATGATAATCGGTTTTTTGTAATTTTTTCCATTTATCTCTACAATCTAACTATATTTCTATGAATCAAAACATTCTAGAAAATTTCCCGGAACAAACTTCAGGAAGATTCATGAAAATCCGAATTATAGTTTAGGAGGATTAATGAAACTTACATTGTTACAGAAGAATTTTATATATAAGATATATATATAGATATATATATATATATATATATAATATATATAATACACAAAATTATGAATCTACTCGTTATATTTTGCATTACAGATTTATTATTTTTCAGGTGTAACATTATCAGGTGTATGTTTTGATCATTATTCGTCACATGTTTCATAAATTTATCAAATTCTATATTACCATGTACTAAATTGTTCAATATTACTCAATGTAAATCTTAGATTTACTATTAATAATAAGAATTAAGTTCTTTATAAATTATAACTAAATTCATAAATGATATGGAAACTTTGTAAACAAAACAGAATTAAATAAAATAAAATTAAATTTGTAACGATATTACATAAATATTTACTTTTGAATAAATGGACTATTAGCCAATTAAATATTCTAAAGAATTAATGTATGCATGCACGGCTCCAGAAAAGAATATTAAATAATGTACACAATTACGTTGTTTTCATTGTTTTAGCAACATCAGTTCAACATGCGATTAAACGTGTTACAAAAATCGCAAATGTCGCGACAAAAAAAAATCGCAAATGTAACATCACTTGGCGTTCCTTTAATGTTCTATGCAACAAAAAACGACTTCGGACGTGGCGATATCTCACATCGCAGGCGCGATGTTGTATCCATATTGTTTAGATGTAATTTGTGTTTACTGGGTATGAATGATCTCATTGTATGCATAAATAAAATGACGCCTGAAAAACCTTATTTCACATTTCGAAACATGCATCGGATATAGGAATATATGTTGAACACAATTTTCAGGAGAAGAAGTGCAGATACAAACCACAACAAAGCCATAGCTTTCTTACATTGAATATATTAATTTGTTAAGTATTAATTTTTGTTTATATGAATCAGTAGTATTCAAATATTGTTTTTTATGACTCCATGTACAGTAATTTTTAATATATTTTCAAAAAAATAATTTAAAACAAGGACGCCACCGAGTACGTAAATATTGTTCGACTCTGAAAGTAGAGTGGACCGAAGATGAAATAAGTGTTTCCAACAATATAGTTGAAATAGTGATGAGAGCAATATTTAAAAAGCCTTTCAAAACATACCAACAATGAACAAAAGAGGTAACTATAATCGAGTATTATTATTTAATAATTTTGTAAACTATATGATTCCATCTAATTACAGAGATAAAATATATACGAAATTACAAGTTGATCGAACGGGTCATCGAAATCGGACAGGAAGAAAGGAGGAAACAGGTAAATAAGAAATATTGCCTAACAATTCTCTTCATATCGCATTAAATTCATTTGTTTGTAGATAAAATAAAAAAATATATAGATGAGAAGATGGACCAAATCTACAAAAGGCTCAGAATAAATTATAATTATGGCGGTGTAAATATAGTAAATCAAACAAATAAAAATGACGATTAGAATAGAGCTCGATGAACCACCTTTTGAACAATAGAATGCCATTGAAAAAGTATGAGGATCTTAGCTTTGCGATTCTATTCTTCCTGAGGCGTCGAAAGTGTTCTATTGAGGTTAGCGTTAGTTAGTGATTGGTGGTGTTATTTATAGTTTTGATTTGTTGAGTTTTAATATAAACGCTATGAATCTCTTGGGGTAAGTTATAATATATTTCGTGATTCAACGCTATATTGTAATATTGAACTGATATGCTTTCATTGCTTTATTTGTAGAAAACAAACAATTTGCTGTTATTTTTAGCAAATCTGGTCTTACTGAAATACCAAGCAATTGGTTAATTTTAGGTGACGATGGTTCATGGACAAAGTGCTGGTGGCCAGTATGCAAAAATCCAACAGGATTAATTATAA
>NW_020538958.1:49013-75060 GCF_003426905.1 Ctenocephalides felis
TCCAAGTCATTCCATTTTCGATTTTCCATTAGCGCAATATGTAACCAGAATATCTAAAAATCGAGAAAGATTACTGCTTCTGAATGATTACACATATTCACATATTTAACGGCGAACGTGTTTGTCGTTATTATATAGTGTTCTTAGCCTTATTTTAATATTTTATTGATTGACTCATTTCAATAAATTGATATTTTATTGGAGCATTCAGACATTAAAGTGGCTCGGCCAGAAAGAAGCAATAATTGCTCATTTAAACACATTATTAAAAAATGAAAGTTTAGTACATTAGAGGCAGAAGGAAAGCATCTGAAAGTATACAACTAGTTCTATCTGCTTCAAACTGCATTTCTCAAAGTATTTTTTTTAGTGCTAATTCAAAATTATTATTTTGTAATAAAATATCAGCGAAAAGACAAAAGTGTTCTGATGGAGAAAACTTTAAACTTGATGGCGATAGACATACTGTAATAACAAATGCGGTGTTATATACATTTGTGCGGACCACAAACCGTTTAATAATGTAAATGGTAAAGGTTTTATTAAACTTCTCAAAACGATTGATAGTAGCTACAAAGTACCATCGAATACCGATTATAAAATCTAACGACTACGAAGTTCAATTTAATGAAATTTTCATTGAAGTCCGAACTTCAATTAAGGGACCGATTCTGCCGCAATTTTATGATAAGGTCATGTTATGAAGAATTTTCCATAGTAATATAGACAAAAGTTATGCGGTTGGTGTTCAGTCAGGCGAACTTCTCCGGTTTTCTGATACAAAACATAACCTAAAAGCCGCACAAATGTCAAAAAACGATGTTAGATAAGTGTGTGTTTCTGATACCTCTAGATTAACATACGAGTGACGTTGCAGTTTATGTATAAAACGCCGGAATGAACAGCAAATACATGATTTTTGACAGCATTCAGTATGATTCATTCGCATAATGTATGGAAGTCGAAGCGTAACATAGCTATGCCGTAACATTTCTCTGTTATGCGGCAGAATCGGTCCATAAAAGATTTTTGATAGGTGCAATATATGCACCGACACATTAAATATGGTCAGCTATTTTTGGGTATAACTATCCATTATTTGAGCGTTAAAATTTTAAAATTGGCTGATTTAGGAACTAACAACATAAACATAAACAAGGAAATGCATACAAGAAAAAATAACATCAGAAATGGTGGATTGGCAGCCAGATGTTAGTAAGTTAACCGCAATTGTCACAGATAACATTAGTAATATGGCACATAATGCAAGTGATAATTATCAGTCGCATTTTGCCCATGCCATTATTCTAATCGCCCAAAACACCATTTCGGATTTGGAAGTAACAAATGTTATCAAAAAAAAACAGAAGTATCGTAATTTATTTTTACGACAAGCTGAGAAAAGCACAAATCGAAAGCATAGGGTAACCAATCAAAATTAATATTAGACGTTAAAACGAGGTGAAACTCCTGTTACAAAACTAAACACAACAGACACCGTTTTCAAATTACACTACCATGGTCTGTCAGTGATAACCATAGTCGCTTGTCATGTTAGTTAGAGAAATTTGTGAAGTTGACACTATATGTGGCACAAGTAACTAAACTATCAGCGGCTGAAGTAGAAATAATAGGTGCTATCAAATATGTTACCAAAGCTATCAAATATACTGCAGCCGTTAAAGTACATTACTCGGAAATAGCTATCAGCTATCAAATAATTTCGAGATAGCTATAGCAACATTGCTCGATCCTAGGTGTGAAAACTTTCATTCGAGAAATGAAAATACGTGCACGAATGCAATTAAAGCATTGCCAAGTAAAATTTATTGGCGCACTTCAGTAACAAATTTTTATTTAGAAGCCACATAAGCAAATATAGAAAGAAACAAGGGTCTATTACTTAAGGTTAATGTAGCGTATTATATTCTGACAACATTTCTATTTTATATAAACTTGAGGTAGGTTGTAAGAAAGACGTAAAAAAGATTACGAGTTGTATGCACCTTGTAATTTTATACAAATTATTCAAGAATTTGAATTACATTTTTTTTTCAAATTACTTCGATATGAATTTTTTTTAATCGAATCGGCCAGGTAATGTAACTCGATTACCAACTGTTTTACAACAATAAATAGAAAATCAACAAATATACTGTCAAATTTCGATATAATATTACAAAAAAGCTTATAGTTTATCATTACATCGAATTATTTTTGATTTTAGTAAGTGCTAAATCGCAAGGTCATTTTTTTATAATTTTTTTTAGAAAAGTCTGAAATGAAAGAAGCTGTATGTGGAAGAAGGTGAACGATTAACTAGACAGCAAAGTGAGTGTTCAATTTGGCATGAACTTCGTCCAATGCGTCCAGAAAACATAATGGACTGTAAAAATGAATTTCCACAATTATCAAAGAGCTTTATTTATGTCATGCAACGCGCATACATTAAACGTGGCTATTAATGATGCTAAAGGTTAATTTTCAACGGTCGATTTTTTTTTAGTAATATTGATATTTACAGCCTTTAGGGTTCACCATTTAGGTGGCAAATATTAAAAAGCAATATAAAATCATTAACATTGAAACAAGTTTGCGATACTCGATGGGAAGCAAAAATAAAGGCGATTAGGGCATTTGAGCATAAATAATAGACTATAGAAATTAGCCGAGATTTCTACTCGAGCAGTTTAAAACTCGAAATGAGAATTAAATTAAATCATATTAATTTAGTTGTTCAATAATAATATAACATGAAATTTTGGAAAAGGTAGATTTCATAGGAAAAATGATGTAAAAAGTTTCTTGGAACGTTAGTTCGTGTGTTGAATCAAGTAGGAAAGTATTGAAATTTTCCGAAAGCATTAGAAACAGAGCCAGATTTTCCCGCTGAAATTAGTGTACGTCGCCGACGCCACCGAAAATAAATTAGCATGAAGGAGATGAAGACATACAATTGACTGCAAAAGAAAATTTTAAAATTAATTTTTACTGCATTATACTAGATACTGCAGCTATTAACTGCCCGAGTTGATACTTTCTCAAACTTTTGGATTTCTTTATAAATTTATTGGTAATATTGCGAGCCAAGAGACTACGTCTTGACGATATATTGACCAAAGCACAACCTTAGAAAAAGGCAAGAAAAAGATACGTTAGAGAAATAAGGAAACACAAAACAACTTCATGGAGAGGCTTTGTAACCAGCGTAGGTAACGAAGACCCTTGGAATATAGTATACAAAATTGTGTGTGATAAACTAAACAAGGAAGCTTTTCCCTATTCTCACTTGAACTGCCTTCTGAAAAAAAGAAGCAATTCTATCTAGTAGTCATATTAAATAACTGCTTCCAAGAAGGTAGTTTTCCTGTCGATTGAATTCCCAAAAGTAGTAGTGATAACAGCCAGCTTGCAAAATCATACCGCTTTCCCATCACTGGCAGAAATACCTTAACACGTTCACGCCGTGGCCGATTTTTGCATACGCTTTATCGGGCGGCGTGCATTTTCTTGCTCGTTCAAATTTGCATAGGCGCTGCATATGTGCTCACGATCAAGATTATTTCTTTAGATGAGATTGATGATGAACTAAATCACTATATGAACCCGTTTTATTATAAGGATGTAACTCTGCTGATATTTGAACCTTTTATTTTATAAAAGGTAGAATTATAAAGCTTAGTGTAGAAACGCGGTTAGACTGATCGTTTTTACCTGTAAACTGCCGTTAGTTTTATTTCGGAATATATGCATTGTTGTTAGATGGAATAATTTTGTAGCTGACTCATTTTATAAATTTCTTTATAAATCAACATTATTCATAATAATATTTTAATGCCTAAATTTTGCTTTAACAATCATTATTGCAAGTAGTGCACATAGTGTTGGTTGTGGTTTTTATTTTCGTATGTCTAAAAATATCAACATGGATAGAATAAAGAGTAACTGTGATGAATATGTAAATGTGAGTAAAAAAACAGCATCAAGATTACGGATACTTTCTTCATCTTCAGATGAAGATTTTTGTGTAAATAGTGAGGTGGATGATTGTTTTACTGATAATGAATATTTGGTGTCGAAATCAATAAATCAGAGTGTCGATGGCAAGGCATAGGTGAAGAAGCTTCTACAATAATTGAATATTCGGGAAAGGAGGAATTTTTATATTTATATAAACTTTTTTTGCGGATCACATATTAGATATAATTATTGAAAAAACGAATAAGTATGCTACACAATGCCTAACTAATTCATCATCTTGCAACAGAATGCATCGGCAGCCTTGGAAGTATGCTACAACGGATGAAATAAATACTTTCATAGGCGTATTACTAATCATGGGTATCGTGCAGTTACCAGAAATTCGTTTGTACTGGTCTAAAAACGACATGTACGCAAACACTAGAATAAAAAATGCAATGTAACGTGATCGTCGTGAAAGCGACACAAATATGGCGTAAATTTATATAAATTATGTTTACCAGAAGGATATACGCATAATATCGTAAAAATGGAACGATCGTTGAAAAATGCCACTCTCAAGATGTGGTAATGAGATTGCTTCACGGCTTGTTATTTGAGGGGCGCACTCTTTTCATCGATAGTTTTTACACTAGTGTTGCTTTAGGTAAATTTCTTTTAGATAATATTACATTTATTAACATAAAAAATTTACCACCCCAAGCAAAACAAAATCAAAAACGTGGTGAATTGTTGGCTCTGGAAAATCTCAGCGGAATCAAATTTTTAAAATGGACGGACAAAAAATCGTTGTGCATGCTGACCACTGCAAATCATCATCAATGCCAATTTATAGAAGCATCAAATGGCAAAATAAAGCCCGATGTTGTATTCGATTATAACGATGCAAAAAAAGGCGTAGACGTATCGGATCAGCTATCGGGGTATTATAGTTGCCTACGCAAAACAATAAAATGGTATCGAAAAATAGTGATACAACTAATTTGTGGAACATCGATTGCAAATGCTTGGTACATTCATAGAAAATGGGGCACAAAAAATTTAAATATTTTAAAATTTAGAGAATAAATCATTGATCGGCTTTTGTCAAAAAAAAATAAGTGCAATGGCCGATCAAATAAACATATGCTGGAATCATTTGAGGAATCGGCAAGAAAGTCTCGGAAACGCTGCAAGAATTAACTTTGAAAAAGGGCAGAACATTTGCAGCCAGTAGGGCAAAAAGAGTTACAACATATTGCGCGCATTGCAAGGGAAAACCAGCACTTTGTTTACAGTGTTTCAACAAATTATACAAATAATGTTTTTGTAAAACTTGCAATATATTTATACAACTATTTGACCATGTTTATATTATTGAACTATTGAACTTCTATGTTATGTACATTATAACAAATAAAAATAAATATTTTTTAATATAAATCTGTTAAATATTTAATATTTCAATTTACAGCATCCCATTGCATAACTAAGGGTTATATACCATAACAAAAAATAAATATCTTTTAATAAAATGTGTGTTATATATTTATTATTTTAATTTTCAGCACCCCAAAGTAAAATTAAGTTTGTACCTCATGTGGTACAATTGCGATTGGTGAGACAGTCGAGCGTGGGCCACCGGTGGTACACGCCGCCCGATGGCACATGTGGTACACCGGTGGTACACACCGACGTGAACGTGTTAAAAGGTCTTCGAGAAAATACTAGTAGAGCGTATCTACAAAAAGTATAGAGAAATGAGTATGTGCAACGCACGACAGTTTGGCTTCAAGGCAGGCGCCTCCACGGAAGACACACTGCTAACTTTTAGAAAACCTTCGATAACTATGGTAGCCCGCCATCATACATAAGCTGACGCAGGCCAAATTCAGCAGCCTCATGGTAAATATAATTAAAGACTACTTTAAAAAGAATAACGCCTATGCAACAGGCAACACCAAAATGGTTAAGAGGAACATGCACAAGGGATGTCAACAGGAATAAAAAATTTTGGCATGTTGCATAGAACTTCTGCATAGTGAGCAACCTAAAGGAATCACATTTAAATGTAGAAAAATAATCTTGAATATCCATGCCTTCGACATAAGCTCCTTCCTGGCTTGGAATTACCTACTGTTCCAAGACAACATTTTCTCTCATGTTAAAAAAAAAACAAATTTGAGAACGCAAATTACAGATGCACATTAAAAGAATTAATTAAAGCTGGGTGTAAAACGATTTAAACATTTTATGAAACCCTTATTGAGGCAGAAGACAAAACGTATATCCAAAACGGCCTATAAAAAATTGGTTCGCTTTGCTTTTCATTGAAACCTTAAAGCTTTTTGTACCATAAATATAACCTGAAATATGTATTTTATTTATCCACGTGCACGTGGATGTTACTTATTCGACTAAAGTAATAACATATTCGACTAAAGTTTATATGAGACAAGCAACGACATAAAAAGTCAAACTTCACTTTCGCGATGTGCAGTATCATATATCGGCAAAAATAAATCTTATGTGACGTTACATTTGTTAATTATATTAATAAACAGGAAAAAATTGTATGTATTGTTGATTAGTATTTGTGTGTTGGTAGTTTTCCACTTATAAATATTGGTAAAAAAAAGAAAATACCATCGTATCTTACACGTTACATTGTGTTGCTCATTGAATATTTAAAATTCGTTAAATGTAATTTATTGCATCAGTAATTATCTTCCAGCTATCAATTGTCGAGTGATTACGAATTGATTTTATTCAATATTACTTTTTCTTTACATAACATCCATGCTGCATGATATTCTCAATTTCCTTCGAAGTTAATTTAATTTCACAAATTTGGCGATTTATATTATACAAATGAGTATTTTGTTGAAGATTGAAAATAACTTGTACCAGATATCAGGCAAGTCAGGCGAAGGTCCAAAAATTTTATCATCATTACAATTGAGTTGGACAAATCCATCTTCACTAACTTGAATAATTTCTGAAAGTATTGAAATACCTTCGTTTGACAATAAATTGTATTTGATCCATGGTTAAGAAGTCCGTACAAATTAAAAATATCCTTCTGATTGATTATATATGGATGGTCGGTCAATTAATGCGTTTTATATACTACTATTAATTGTAATGGTATTTTTTTCTCATACCTCAAAATACCATTGGATGTTTTAAGTTCCTTCTTCGGTCATCATTTCATTTGATATATTGTATTGATCAAATCAGGGAAACAATTTCTGATGTTCAATGAAAAATATATTCTTCACCATAAGAACTGAAATTCTAGGTACCCGCCTAGACAAATTGACAAAGACAGAGCGGTGTCTTCTTATCTGATTGAAAGCTAATTTCATAATCACTAGGAATGAGAGAACCTTTGAATATCTTGGACTGGACTGAAAGCTTACCAAGATAACATATACATGTGTCAAATAGTCAGGCACATCGTAGCAATCATTGCAATCATAGCGATCATTATAAATCAAACTTCTTTTTACCTCATCGCACCTGAACTTGTGACTCATGAACAAATGAAAAATTCTAATGACCTTCAGCCATAAAGTTTCTGATCACATCTCATTTGATATATAATTCAATTACAATATATATTAATTTCAAATTGTGCGGAAAACACCTTGCATTACGCACTAAATCCTCGTATTATGTACATATTTGAATTAATATTGATTCCTTCCATGACATTTTTTATTTTTCATATTATTTCATGTAGAAGCAAAGCTGTGTATCATCAGCTTTATACCATATTCATACCGTCTTTCATCATGAAATGAATGTGTCCTTATAATAAATATGAATCATTTTGCTTACTACTGTCAAACAATTTAACAGATTAAATATTTAAATTGTGTAATTTCCAGTAATACGTAATTGTTTTTATCTAATTGCAATTAAATCGCAATGTGATATTTCTACATTATTAGCCCTTATTAGTATTATCCATCATTCATAAGTAATTGTTGTTAAAATTAATATTGTTGTATCTATTTTTGATATAACTGCAGTAGTATAATTAATAACAGTGTTTTCACTTCAATTCACTAGTCCATTAAAATTCGTTTCACTATAAAATCTCCTGTTAGTAATATTTTCAAATTTGTTGTTTGCATTCAACAAATAAAATTTTGTTTCAATTCCCATGCTTTTTAACAATTTTACATATTCAAAGACCACAGACACATCACGAAACGAAAAGCATAATTCGAGAAAACTACCGACACTTTACGATTAACAATACAAAACATAATTTGAACACTTTGGCAAATTGTACTTGAACTAATTTAACAACTCATTTTTAGATTTATTTCCGCTTAACAAGAAACTCATGAACAAATAAAAATCAATACGTTCATATATAGCACATGAAATTAAACGATTCAATAATTAATTATCTATGAGGAAATATTTGTCGCTCGCAAACCATTCTCGAGAAAAAGTTATGCTTTTTATGTGGTGGCCTGCCTTTCAAAACTCTATCAAATCGATATACAATATTATTCAAATTTAACATTTGAATAAATTTTACTGGTTAATATATTTCAGGTTTTGTTTTCTATACAACTTTTCAGTTTCTTTTATATAAAAATGTGTAATTTAACATTTTGGGTACATGATTTGTCGCCTCCTCAAAAATTACATTTCACTTAAAATCGTTAATTGTTACTCTCATAAAACTCGAACATTATGGATTAACAAATTGCATATAATAAAGTTTTGAAACGAAAATCGCGCTTCTGATAAAAACATTTGCAAGTTTTTGTTATTTAATTATAGTTCTATATTGCTGTAATTATTGCTGTGATATATTTATAATTGAAGTATTTATTTCAGGAATGTACTAATTAATTATTGTTATTCTGCAAGATATGATGTTCCGAATTATTACTGTTCCAATTAATTCTTTTACGAAGTATAACTCATATTTATTTTTACACTGACATGCTTTGTTACAAAGAAACACTCTCTAGACATGTTTTTGTTTACGTTTTGCGTATTAATTACTTGTGTGTTTTGTTTCTACTGAAGAATAAATAATAATAATAATAAATGTATTTTAAGAAACATATCTTAGTTTTCTTTCTATTCATTATCTGGATAGATGACTGTTGTTATCTATAAATTAATTTCTTGAAGGGCGTAACATCAAGCATAGAGCGGTGTTAGGTATTCGATACAAATTGGGAAACATTATTTGAAACATATTGGTAATTTTCGTAGAGAAAGGGTGTATCAGTTCGCTTATTAATACTAAGTTTGGATAAGAAAATAAAAGTCGATACCGCATAGCGTCTTTGTGAGACTTTTGACTCATGATAAAGAAACCTTTGCGTCAAAAAATTGAACGTATGGTTGTTATGTTTTAAATGTCTGCGATCATCGTTTGTCGTGTTGTTTCAAACGTTTAAGAAGTTTTAGTCCTGTTTCGCCAATATATCATATATAAATAGCAATCTCTATCCTCTCTAATAATAATAATCTCTAATCTCGACAACAGAATTATATTTGGAATTCCTGCGATTTGCTCTACCAATATTCGTAATTTTGAAGGTAGAAATGCAGGCAGAAAAACCAAAGTTGTACGTTTTATATGATCAGATGATATTCACAGCAAATATGGGACAATTTTGGAATGTTTCATTCAACCGATATATTTAGACCTTTCAAACGAAGAGTTGAATACGATAGAAAATATTTCGAATGCCAAACAGCAAAAGGTATTAAGCGTAGATGTAAACGATTTGCAAATGCATTTACCTTCATTAGAAATATATGCTAGAGGAATGATTCCAAATATAATTCGGTTGAAAAGAGAAACTGGCAGATTAGGGAACTTACAGCACGATATGTTTACCTGACACTAAACTGAATCACGAAGGTCAAGGGGAAGAGGGGGGTAATCACGCCACATAACTCTTTAGTTCTTTCTATTGACAACCTAATACTTTTGTTCGATGAACTTAACTTCATATTTGTAAGCTGTCAATTAAAATTAATGAAATAATAGAGTATGAAAGATGAAAGATTTAAGATGAAAAGTGGTGCACTTGTTGGTAGAGTGGTATAATAAAATATTCCACTAGAGTTTGCATGGCACAAACAACAACATAAAATATAAAATTAAATAGAAAATATTCTAATATTAGAACATCACAAACAAAAAGAGAATGTATATAGAACCAAAAAATATGGATCAAGTATTCTCGTTTCTAATATATATAATATGAAAATAGGAACTTCATCTACTACAAAATATGCAGCATCTTGTATGGTGCATGTCTAAAATAAATCTAATGCCAAAATTATGAAACAAAATACTTTGTTTTACTTCTTATCAACAAAGCGATAATGTGAACCATCATAATATCGTATATAATAACTGTAATTATATAATTATAAAATTGATTCATAGAATTTTACATTCAATTTCCCATATCAAAACACTTAAATTTGTACATTAATTTGTATGTATTGTTGATCAGTATTTGAGTGCTTGTTGTTTTCCAATTAGAAATATTAGTCAAAAACAAAGAGAATATTACATATTACGCGTTTCATGATATGTCTTTTGAATATTTAAAATTAGTCAAATATATTTATACTATTTATTTATATATATTTTACTGCATAAGTAAATAGTAATTAATCATTCTGCAAAAATTTCTCAATATTTGCAACTCTCAATACAAATTGTTAATATCGATTTCAAATCTCGTCGGGTGAGTACGAATCGATTTTACTCAATCTTTTTATATTAATATAATATCCATGCTGCATCACATGTCTCATTATACATCATATATTAATTTCACAAATTTGGTGATATATTTAAACAAATGAATAATTTGCCGAAGATTGGAAATAACTTGTACCAGAGATCAGGTAAGTCAGATAAATGCCAGAAGATTTTGTCATTACAAATTGAACAAATCAATCATCACAAGCATTAAAACATCTTCGTTTGTCAATAAATTATACCATTTGATGCATGGTACGTACGAGTTCGAAATTGTACGAAATCCGTACAATCCCCTCCTGAAATTGATTATGTTTGGTCTAAAAGTCAATTTACTTCAAGCTAATATTTATTTTAATGTGATCTTTTTGAAGTGTGTGCCTCAAAATCATGAAATGTGTTAAAATTCATTCAACTAAACAGAAACAACCATGTTATTTAACATTCGGTGTTGATGCTTAGGCTCAAATGCTGATAGGAGTCTTTGTAATTGATCGAAAACTATTTTCACAATCACATAAATAAATTTGAATGTCCATGACAGGATTGAAAGCTTGGCAAAATTTTCAGATCTCTTCAAATAGTCTGGCATATCAATTACTTCAACCAAACTATGCCATCACAATGGTCATTAAAAATCAATTTTCTCTGAACATTGTCACATCTGAATCTGTCTTCTAAACGAATAATCCATCAAAATTTTGAAGATCTCTCAGCCATTAATATCATTATCCAATCTCATTCGATATATAAATCATAAATTATTTATTTTGATGTACTGTAAATATAATATATTATCGAAACACTCCTTGTATTGTGTATTTGTCTGGACTAAGTTTAAAACCTCCATGATGTTTTAGTCTCATGTTATTTCATATAGGAAGAAAATTAGGCATCATTTGATTTTTATCATATTGATACCTTTTTTCACATTGAAATAATATGATTAAATATTTAAAGTGTTAAAATTCCTATAACACTTATTCGTTCTTCTGGCAATAGAATCGCAATTTGATATCATCATATTATCAGTCGTTATTAGTTTTCGCCATGTTTTGTTTTCTATAGTTAATAAATTAAGATAATTACATCTATAAATTCGTTTTATAACTGCTGTGATATAATTAATAATAGTGCCTTTACTTTACTTTAATTCAATAGTCCACTATATTTTATTTTATCAACAAATTCATTTTTCATTATTGCCATAATATTCCAATTATAAATACTATACTACCATAATCTATTATTTATCTCCTTTTATTAATATCTACCAATTCGTTTTGTTAGCATTCAACAATTAAAATTTCTGTCCAAATCCTATACATTTAACAAATTTTACATATTCAGAGACGACACATATTCAATATAAAAAAGTATCATAATTTAAGAAAAGTACCGATACTTCACATCAACAATACAATCCTTTTTTGTACTTTAAATGATTTAACAATGCGCAGATCTTTAAGATTTATTTTTGCTCAACAAGAAACTCATGAACAAATGAAATTATGTTCAAATAGTAGCACATACAACTAATCTATTTAATATCCGAAAGTATCCGTAAGAGTAAAACTAAATAGTGACACATTATAACTACAACTAAATAGTGACAATTTATAAATATACTGAATATTTATAAATTAATAAAAAAGGCCAATCGCATATCATTTTCTCAATTTTCTAGAACAGCACGCGTTATGCTTTTATGTGATGGCTTACCATGCAAAACTCCGCCAAATGAAAACACAAAATACAATATTATTTAAATTAAATATGATTTACTAGATAGTTATTATTTATCAGGTTAAGTTTTTCGTACATTTTTCATTTTATTTTAATTTTAATTCCCTAAGTAAGACTTCATTTATAGGTCACAAAATAATATACCGCATTTGCAAAAAAAAGTTATTCGATAGTAGAAAAATTCAATTTGCATGTCCCTCCCGAATGATATCCACATTGTATGTTGATGATCACGTTCTTGTCGATTATTGGACGACTTATTTGGGACATGACAAACTGGCTACATATTAACCAATAGACAAGAAATTACTGAGGTAAACTCATTAAATACTCACGATTTTATAGGTCATCATGTTTGCTTTTGCTTTAGATGATTCAGAAACCATACATGATTGTTGAATTAATGTTATTAACAACAGTACTGAAAGAACTTATACCCTATTTATACAGTCATGGTTTTCTGTATCGATCAGTGAAGAAGATGAGAGAACCTTATAGTCCGCCCATTGATAGTTTGTAAAGTGGCATCGTCTGGGAGTAAAGTGGAATAATTGATAATAAATGCATCAAGAATATTTGTATAATAGTGTTTGTAAATGCATTTCAAGTGGCAAAGGAAAAGGTAAAGGAGGCCGAGAACAACCCTGGCATCACATCGGACAAAGAATTCCAGAAGATCCAGAGGAACAGAGTAATTATAAAAGCCTAGCGTTTTACCACCATTACATGAGTTACCGTGTGTTGCCAAAAATACACCAGCGATTCATGAATGGACCAGAAGTAAGTGAAAATACTAAGTAAATTCAGTTTTTAATTGACCCTAATTTATCTAAGAATATATTTTAGGTTTGCAAGCTTCACTATCACTACAAGACACAGCTAGACCCTCTGCCAAAAGAATTGATGTTTAATTCTCGTAAGTATTGTAATGAAAACACATAATAATAAAGGCTATGGGCGCATTGCCATACAGAATCGGCCCCACCGATACAGGGCTATCAGCGTTACGCGCGGGTGTACTGGCTCCGGTTTTTTCAATTTTCCAATGTGTTCCACAAAATTGATTTGAACAATATTTGCAACACTTAAAGAAAAAACAATAGGCTTTCGAATAACGCTAATTAGAAGGTGGTCCAACTAAGCGCACTACCGGAAACCATCAATTGAGTAATTATTTTGTCTTTTTCAGGTAATAATAAACGATTTTTTGGCATCGATTGTTCTACATAATGTGGTCTGAGTCAATGTGAGTAGAATCACGCAAAAATTTTTTCGATATATTTGATGGTTACGCCAAAAAGTGAGTTTGAAAAAAGGGGCCACTTTGGCATATTTTCAATGATATCTCTGCCATAAGATGAGGTACAAAGTTGAAAATTGGTATATCGGTTTTTATCAAATAGACCTATAAACTGGCGTATAAATTATCTAAATAGCAGGATGGGGTCGATTCTGTATAGCAATGCGCCCATAGCCTTTAAGAATAAACATACGTACAATAATAAATTTAAGAAGCACCGACTTGCAGGAATTATGAAGCAGCTGAGAGGAGTAGTATCGGAGAACAAGGGTCGGATATTCAAGTGCAGCAGATAATTTGTAAGATGATAATACTAATGTAATTTAATGTAAATATATGTTACGAAGATAATGAAACAGCTGAACAAATCCAAAAAGAACATGACAAAGATGGATATGCAAATGCAACATATAATTAGTAAGTTGCTTCTGATGTAATTTAAATATATGTTATGGAGATAATAAAAGTTTAACAAATGCTGATTCTCGGGAACGGAATTCAGTGGTCAAAAAACCACAACAAAGAAGAGAGGACAGTACAGATAATTGTGACGAACTCTGTAGATTGTTGCATGTGGCAAATGATGACATATTGGGTGTTTTTGAGGAACTCCTCAGAACTGAAGCAACAAAAAAGAGTTTGGTAAATATACATTTGGTAAAATTGATGGTATTATGAGTATGTATCAATGATATGCTAACATTATTTTGAGAAAACTCTGCTTGCTGGTATTGGCGGTCATTGCCTGAGAGTTGCATCCGTGTCACTATGTAAAACAGTATTTACTGATGCGGGGTGGCCGCATTTTAGTGTAAGATTTATGTAATCTGCATTACGTAATTAGATATTACGAAAGAATTACATAAATATTACGTAATTCGCCTGCAAAAAAACAAACAATTACAATTGTGCCACTAGAGAAATAATGCGAGACATGAAAATAAGTCATAACCTATTTGAAAAATAAAACAAGTGTGAAGTGTTCTTCATAAGTAACAGTTATTTTTTGACACTGTTTGTAAAGTTCGTGATAGTGGCGAACCTCATGTGTAAGCGTTCATTAATAGAAAATGGCGAAAGTGTTTGTGTCCGACCAAAATGATCATTTCTATCTGGGAGTTCATTTGATATTCGCCACTAGAGAAAAAAACAGAAATATGGAAACGCCTAAATCGTGAGTATAATTATAATTTATTATTAATATATGTTACATGATGGAAGTAATGTCATTGTTCCATCATTTTGTAAGCATATGCTTTAATAATACAAGCATTCAATTTCTTTTAGTTATAATCCAATTATACTACTTTATTTATAATTATAATAGAATGTTTTTTTTAGTTCATGCCCTTTTGCTGTGGTCGATTTTGAGAAGAAACTCGATAGATCGGAGGTCTCAGCAGATTGGCTTATTTAAGAGAACGGCGAAGTTGTTGAGTGTTCTTGACCCCCCCCCCCCCCGAGGGATTTAAAACACTTTTCAGCGTATGTGTTAGGCCACTATTCACCAAAGAGTAAATGGGAGAAGGTGAAAATAACATTCGTGAAATATTTTCGTAAGTTACTTTTTTTAGGAAATAGGTTGTAGTGTTCCGTAGTGGACCGTAAGAAGACCAAAAAAGTATTTGAAGATAAAGAGGAAGATTATTGTGAGTAGTTACTTTTATAAAGTACTTTGTATCTTATTTATTTGACTAATGTTTTTGCAGCTGATCCAGAATTCAATTTAATTTTAAATTCCGGGCAGATGGCAAGGAAGAAGCAGGCCATCAATAAACAAAGGACTACTGTTGATCAATGCACGCAGACAGAGGAACCTCTGCCTGCAGATGCCTTGACGGAAGGATTACCCCGAAAAGAAAGTAAGTGATTCATAGTTATTGTGTTTTAATTATTATTTATTCTTATCGATTTTTTAATACATTCCTTTAGATACTTTGTGAGGGAAAATAAAATGTATAACGACTGTCTTTTAACTGAAATAAAGGCACTACCTGGAAATAGTGTCCAACAGGAGGAAGACAGTATTTGTGACCAATTATTTCCCCTCAAAACTACAGAAAACATTTTAAACTGTAAAATATTGTTCCAGAATGACGTGGAAAGAGCACAATTGGTGAGTTTTCTTGTACTTAATGTTCGTACAAAATTTTTAATTTAATTTTGCAATACTATATTTTCAGCTAAAGTATCTTGCACGCATTGGAGGGAGCAAGGAGACATTAGTGAAAATTTTTTATAAAAAATTATTTACTAAGGAGTTAGCTGCCCAGTGCTCTTGGTGTGGCAGACGGGATAATTTCCCACTGCAAAGTCTACTATTAATTAAGATTATGAAAGGTAATTTTGACAGTAAATTAAAATGTAAGTCAGAAGTATGTATTAACCGTGACTAATAACTTCTTTCTTTTAGCTGCAGCCTGACAAATTTTTCCTGAGATAACTGAACAAGAGTTTGAAGCTGCTTCGCTGGCATATTTCAGATTTGTGAAGCAGCGCTATAAAATTGTGGCTGTTAACCCATAAATATATTGTTACTAATTTTGATTATTTGATATTAAAAAAAACACACAAAAAAATAGTTTTAGTTTTTCTTTCAGATCTTTATATATATATATATATATATATATATATATATATATATATATATATATATATGGTGACGCCACTGACTATTACATGCGTCGATAATAATAATATAGTCGCCATCTCGGGGTTACAATATGTCAACCGATTTGTTCCTTTCTAATCCAGACTACCTGTCTCTTTCCTTCCAAAACTTTGACCTATGACTTCCGACATGTGGTCATTCTATTCGAGTTGATTTCCAGTTCACTTCGCTTCCAGTGCTTTTTTCAGTTCGGGTTCTATCTAGTTCCGTATTCAATTCGATTCCAGTGCGTTATCAGTACGCTTACAGCTGGCTTTCTTTCTTCGGTTTAGTTTCGAGTTTCCTTCCGAGTCAGTCGAGTTTAGAAGTTTTGTTGAGTTTCCTTTTATTGACCAAAGTGAGGTCATTTTTTAGTTTGTTATTATCATAGAAGAAGAACGTTTTTAGTTTCCATATACAGTCCACGTATACCAGCCATCCGTGTGGTCTACTGATCGAACCAAGGCCACACCATATATATATATATATATATATATATATATATATATATATATATATATATATGTATAAATTTTGCGTAAAAATTACATTAATATTACGTATTTTGGCTTAGTGGGTATATATATATATATATATATATATATATATATATATATATACATATATATATACATATACATATATACACACACATACATACAAATATACATATGCCAAAAATTATTGGGATGCTTTAGTAATGAATAAGTACTATATTCATACTAAACCACCGAGCAAATTTTTTCATAAAGAAATATTGCAGTGCAAAAATATGTTTTACAGTGAAAATATATTTATATACATATTAGAAAATTGAGACATTATGAGAATTTTACATAGTAATTCAAGTTTTTGTTAATATTAATTAACTTCCCGAAGGAGAAGTTTATGTTTTCATCAAAAAATCCGAATCGCTAATTTTATGTTTTCTCGACGTTTCGAGCCATTCTGAATCGAATGAGACCAAATTTGGAAAAAGTATGTGTGTGTGTGTGTGTGTGTGTGTGTGTATGTGTGTGTGTGTGTGAACAGATTTTTTGCCGTAAATCGACGTTTTCTCCAAAACGGCTGGACCGATTTCAAAAATTTAAAAGCCATTTGATGTATCTCGATGAGGACTATCGTCTCTGAGTTTTGTGCGGCGATCAGCCGGGCCGTTTCTTTGTAAATTGCAGAAAATTGAAAAATTTTTCGTCCACGTTTTAGCCCGCAATTCTGAATCGATTCTGAAAATTCAAAAACCATTCGATAGATATTGGTTGGGAATCGTGCTGATTAGTTTTGGTAAAGATCGGCCGGGCCGTTTTCTTGTAATAACGTTTTTTAAAAAAAAAATCGACGATTTTTATGATTATTTTTTGATGATAGATACCATAGTTTTCTAGGTCATACTAAAATATTACGGCCCTACGACAACTGGTTCAGCTTTAAAAATTCGTCAAAGTTTGCAAAAATCAGTATGGTCTTTTTGGCATTTGTCAAAATTAGACTTTTGATCGACGTTTTCTCAAAAACGCCTGAACCGATTTTAGAAATTTAAAAGCCATTCGGTGTATTTCGGTGAGGACTATCGTTTGTCAGCTTTGTGCAACGATCTGCCAAGCCGTTTCTTTGTAATTTGAAAAAAAGTGTTAAACTTTTTGTCCACATTTAAGCTCATCCTACCGAACCGATTTTAAAAAATCAAAAACTGTTCGAAAGATATTAGTTGGGAATGATACTGATTAGTTTTAGGTGAAAATCTACCGAGCCGTTTTCTTGTAATTAACTGTTGAAAAAAAGTGTCAAATTTTCGTCCACATTTAAGCTCATCTTACCGAACCAATTTCAAAAAATCAAAAACTGTTCGAAAGATATCATTTGGGAATGATGCTGATTAATTTTAGGTGAAAATCTACCGAGCCGTTTTCTTGTAATTAAATGTTGAAAAAAAGTGTTAAATTTTCGTCTACATTTAAGCTCATCCTACCGAACCGATTTTAAAAAATCAAAAACTGTTCGAAAGATATCATTTGGGAATGAAGCTGATTAATTTTAGGTGGAAATCTACCGAGCCGTTTTCTTGTAATTAAATGTTGAAAAAAAGTGTTAAATTTTCGTCCACATTTAAGCTCATCCTACCGAACCGATTTCAAAAAATCAAAAACTGTTCGAAAGATATCATTTGGGAATGATGCTGATTAATTTTAGGTGAAAATCTACCGAGCCGTTTTCTTGTAATTAAATGTTGAAAAAAAGTGTTAAATTTTCGTCCACATTTAAGCTCATCCTACCGAACCGATTTCAAAAAATCAAAAACTGTTCGAAAGATATCATTTGGGAATGATGCTGATTAATTTTAGGTGAAAATCTACCGAGCCGTTTTCTTGTAATTAAATGTTGAAGAAAAGTGTTAAATTTTCGTCCACATTTAAGCTCATCCTACCGAACCGATTTCAAAAAATCAAAAACTGTTCGAAAGATATCATTTGGGAATGATGCTGATTAATTTTAGGTGAAAATCTACCGAGCCGTTTTCTTGTAATTAACTGTTGAAAAAAATTTAAGCCGATTTTCATGGAACTTTTTTTGGCGATATAGATCATGGTCTTATAGAACTTACTGTAATATTACGGCCTTACGACAAGTAGTTTAATTTTAAAAATTCGTCACACTTTGTTAAAATTATTATCGTTTTTTTTTTAAAGTAGGATTGATGAAGTATATTATTTACACATTTTTTTTTTGATTAAGTCGATTATTTACACATATCGGGAAGTTATTGTAACTTGCCTCAAGGCTAAATACCAAACCAACTAGTTTTATGAGGTGACCAGAAAGCAGAGTACCGTCTAAGTATAGTAGAGACTATGTGAAGAAAAAAATCATGAAGTTAATCATGGTCTACTTTTGAACGTAAGAAAATATACAATAGTTACAAAATTAAAAATAGAGGATAGTAAAATGGCAAACAAACAATAGAATTAGGCCAAGAAATATAAATAATGCTACATAAGTTTAATCTGTTCCATAGAAAGTTAATATCAAATTTAATAATTGAAATTATCGACAGTGTGTCATCAACAACCATATTTGTTAGCAATTGTAAAATTTGTGAATCGTGAACTAACAGCTAAACTCATAATTATACAGACAACATTTGCTGATAACTCTTAATAAATATATAGACATACTTTTTACTTGCAGGATCCGACAATAAAAGCAGATCAAATTCTAAAATTTCATTCATGGAATTCTGGCAGCATGTGCCTTTAAGTGCTTCGTAAAACAATTTTGCTATTACTAAGCATTTTTGATAATACTAATAAGGATTATATCCATCGCAATAAAAAACTTGCAAGTACTTACTTGCTAAAAATTATTACTCAGTATTATTTTATGCCTTGCATGGCTATAAAATGTAGGATGATTTTGTTCGGCAAAACATTCACATGGCTCTCGATTATGTTGAATAAAATTTCTTCACCGACACCTGAAAGTAAAGAATATTATAGTAATTCATATATAGAAATAAAAATAATAATTTAAATAGCATCAAAAGGAAAGAAAATTAATGTCAACTACAGTGTTAAAAGAATATGCATCATTAGTCATAGCGTTTCTATGAGACTGGAAATGATATCAATAAATAAAGTACGCGCGTATGTACATAATAATCATAAATTTGACGAGCATGCGTCTTAAATTAAATCAACAGCGTGTTACAACAAGCGTGAAAAGCACGAACGTTTTCAACAAATATTTCACATATAAAATCACATACAAAACACAGCAATCATAGAATGCCGTCAAATTCTTTGTTTTTGTTTCACGTATTGAATTAACAATTCAACAAAATACTAACTAAAAATCTGCAAACAATTTTATCGCCAATTAGGCCATTTGATTATTTGTCCACCAAAACACTGAATTTAAATAAAATAGAAATAAACACCAAAACACAAAAACATTGAAACTAATGCGCAGCACAAAACAACTAATGAACACACAGAAAACGTGACTTGAGCACGACCACAGATTAATAGATGCACTCACTCGACTAGACGCAGGTCTGCCAACGGAGGCAAAATGTCAATGGCGCCAGATTCAAGTTCATCTTTTGCGGAGTGAAATGCTAGTACAGAAATCTCTCCTTGCATTATATTGAGCTTGGCTAATATAATATGTCGACAATTGTAAATCTGTAAATAGTTTTTATATTAAAATAAATTATATTTTTTATTCTTAGTATTGTTGTTATTGATATGTAATTATAATTTTACAGGTAACACAAAAATTTTGAATGAACAATAATTTTAACTAGTGGTGCATGGCATCGTGCTTGAAGACAAATTGCTGGAATTTTCCGTATCAAATATTACATTTTTTTTTTAACATTTTAACATTTTCTTAAAATTTCATAAAAATCAGTTTTTGATTTTTTTTATATTCTGATGTTTTTTTGAAAACTTTAACTTTTTTTATAGCAATCGTACTACGCCGATGTTACATAGACAAAATATCGAAGCGCGTTAGCGCCGCATCGCAAACTATCAACGAATATACATTGGTATGCAACCCATAGAAATGTAAACAAAGTTTGAAACTATTATGAAAATCTCTAAAAAGTATCTGATATAGATGATTCTCAAAGAAAGGACTCGAATTATCAGATGAAAAAAGCTCAAAAGCTCAAAAGAATCGACATCGTAATCTATGAACTCCACTCATCGACCAACTATGAAAACCAACCATTTTGCCAAATGCTAAGCAATAGTCTCTCTAGGTGGTCATAATTGTTCAGAGATGTGTCAAAAAATGATCCCGAAGGGTCATTAGTCTCAGAATTTATTGCTCAAAAACCCAAAATGGATATGACCACTCTAATAAATAAAGATGTTTATTTATTACTCTTTTGTAAAATGAAACGCCTTTTTAAAGTACTAAAATGTTTTATAAAAACATATTCAACAATCGAAGTATGATTATTTCAAATAATAATATTCATCAATTTCAATATATTAGTATTTTGCGTAAAAAAGAATCGAAATATAATTATTTCAAATAATAATATTCATCAATTTCAATATATTAGTATTTTGCGTAAAAAAGAATCGAAATATAATTATTTCAAATAATAATATTCATCAATTTCAATATATTAGTATTTTGCGTAAAAAAGAATCGAAATATAATTATTTCAAATAATAATATTCATCAATTTCAATATATTAGTATTTTGCGTAAAAAAGGATCGAAATATAATTATATCAAATAATAATATTCATCAATTTCAATATATTAGTATTTTGCTTAAAAAAGAATCGAAATATAATTATTTCAAATAATAATATTCATCAATTTTAATATGTTAGTATTTTACGTAAAAAAGAATCGAAATATAATTATTTCAAATAATAATACTCATCGATTTCAATGCGTTATTTTTCTTTCTAAAAGTATGTGAATTGTAAGTTGAAGTAAAGTACTTGTAAATTAAAAATTAAATAAACAATTTAAAAAAGAACAGAAGAGCAATATTTTCTTTGTGGTACGTGAATCTTAAAATGTCTCGTTTTCAGTTTGTGCAGTGCACATTATGAACATATTTTAGGAATCGGATTTCAACTGACCTTTTCTGAATGAATGACAACAAAACTAAAGAATACTTTCTTTAGTATAGTGGGCAAAAAAATTTTAGAAAATAATAAATTAATTTGGTACTTGTGGCAATTGTTTGCACTGAAAAATATTAAAAATATTATTGTGCTTAAAAATACTTAAAAAGTATTGCTTTTTGAATATAGTATCAGACTATTATATTGTTTTAATCAAAAATAATCAACTATTATAACTTGTCTTTTTTTTGAAAAATTATAGAATTTGAAATTAGTATTGAAAAATTACTGTTAAAATTTTACAATATTGAAAATGATTCTGATATAACACATCAGATTACAAGCAATAGAATTCATTCTAATATTGTGATATAATATTTAATGAGTTTAGATCTTTCTTGCACTTGTTTGTTTTATGAAAAGTACTCAAAATTCGATATTGAGTACTATCGATACTTTTGCCACGATATTTTTTTGGCATCGATATTTTGATTAGATACTTTTCAAAGTACTCAATATCAATCTTTTGCCTCCATACTTATAACACTACCTACAACAGCTCTAAACTTATACAAAACATTAATTAGACCACCATTATATTATAGAAGTCTAGTTTTCAATAATTCCTCACATTGCAGGAAGCTAGACAAAATCCAATATAAATGTTTGAGATTATGCATAGATGCAATGATCTCCACACCTACAAACTGTAGCCGTTTACAGATGGGTCAAACTTAAAAAATAAAACTGGCTGTGCAATATTTTTGATAAAGAAATATCAGAATAGGATATTAACTCCCAGACATTGTTTCAGTTTGGCCAGCAAAATTAATAGCCATAAAAAAGCATTCATTCGTCGAAAGTATCAAATTCACTAAAGCGGTTATTGTCACTGACAGCCAAAGCTGCTTAAACAAACTGAAAAATCTTTTTCACAAATAGATTAAGCAAACATTACTATATGAAGTCTAGAATAACCTTATACATCAATTAGAGAACGCTTATATGGTTAAATTATTATGGATAAGATCCCACTCTGGTATTAGAGGCAACAAAAAGTGTACACAATAGCAAAATGGGCTCGGAACATGGGACAATGGTCCACCCTGCCACAGTGAATGTGGTGAATGACAGTGAATGAAATTGACAAATAGCAAGAAGAATGGAATAGTTTGTCATCGACAAGGGGACGATATTACTGTAGAAGAAACCGTGGTTTCGGAAATTTGTAAATGAAAACAGAGGTACAATCGTATAATTAATGAGATTGAGACTTAACCATGGCAACTTCCCGCATCTGAAAAGGCTAGGAGTAAAAGCATCAGAATCTTGTCATTGTGGAGCACCAATTGGATCAACTGAAACACATAATACTAAAATGCAGTCTATTTGAAGAAAACATAACAAAATTGCTAGAGGAACTGCACCCCATGAAAACGCTAATCAAACCCTTCAACTTGTTATCATTATTACAGAATTTAAATTGTTAACCTCACATAATTAGGTTTATTAATGAAAGTAAAGTAAATTTAAGTGAATAATATTATAATAGTATGTGACATATATATTGTAATGTGGCTAAATGTTTAACAGAGGCCAATAAAACAAATAAAAAAGAGTAGTTACAATCAACTTCGGTTAAAGTAAAACAATTACCACATGACATTTTCAAATCATCATTTTCAATTTTTCGAAACTGTGGGTAATAGATTTGTAGTTGGAAGATACCTCAATAGCAAGCATACAATTGGGGATCACGATTAGTGACCTTTTGGATTCCTTCATAGTTTCTGGAATCAATAAAACATATATTGAGATTCATAATTATTTTTATTTAATTGACAAATCAAGCTCCGACGTTGCATAATACCAATACTAACTGGGAATTTATTGAAGTATTTTTGAAAAAAAACTTAACTAAAAGTCAAATTACAAACTCCAAGTGACATTGATATTGAACTTGATAATTTTAAACAAATCATAAAAATGCGGTCAAATCCTTAACAACAAACATTAAAATAGTAGTTAAAAATAACATTCTCACTATTAGTCTTGAAACTAAAAGATTGATAGCAGCAAAGCGGCAAACAAAATAAGATGGTAAACTTCTCATTATACACCTGATAAAATTTTTTAATGAATTAAGTAATACATCAAAACTCAAAATTAAAGTATGGAATAAAAGTACCTTTAATAATTATAAAAAACTTAACAGATTTGATAACTATGTGTGAAAGCATTAGAAGATACTGAAATCAATATGTTGTCTTTATCGGATTATTCATATTGTTATAAAATTATAAAAAGATTATGGAAAGTTTGTTCTAGTAAAAGTTTTATGTAAATCTAATATATTTAAACTTTGAAATTTTTCGAAAAATTAAAATTTTAAAAATTTAGTATTTTTCGCAAATTTTGGATTTTTGAAAATATTTAGTTTATAGAAAAAATCGAATTTAAACATTTTTAATTAAAACATTGTTTGAAAATTTTGAAAATTTTGAAAACTTACAAAAAAAACGAGAACAGAAGTTGTTCTCAAAACGCTTCCGACATTGCTAGGCAAATGGTTATAGAAAGAAATTTGTTAAGGATACTGCCAGTTTGAATAGCTGGCATAAATGGGAAATGTGGCTGGCAAGATCGTAATTATAGTATATCATGTCCTGCTAGGTACAAACTGTCTGGCATGCACTAGTCAAGAAATCTGACGTCGTATGCACTGGGTTTAACTTATAAATAATATTGTTTAGCGTTTGATATTTTTATATTTCCTCGTCGATCACAGTAGTCCCTACTTATAATAAGTAAATTACTTTTTGTCTACACTAGAATTTATCGAAAAACTAGTGGTGCATGGCATTGTGCCTTAAGGCAAATTGCTAGAACTTGCCGTACCGTAATTAGCAGATTAGTTTTTGTAACGCTAATAGGCTGAGTAGTCAACACATAAAAGACACATAAAATTGGTTCTTACTGGTGAGTGAAATGCATTTTACTAAGTACTCAAATTTATATATACCTCACTAACTGTCTTTATCAGATCCCTCATCCCAGAGGCACAGCCATATTAATGCAATTCGGTCCTTCCGATATCAATTAGGAGAAGCTTTTGATATTGTAAACAATGATAATTTCATTTAAGAATATCAACACGAAGCTCTGAATTTATGAGTTATGCTTAAAAATGAAGAAGTATAAATTTTTTGTTCTTTTATAATTTGGTATGACTTGGCTCAATACAATGAACCCCGTAAGTAAAATTCTTCAAGACACAAATATAAATATTACACAGTATTACATTAGAATCTTGAAAATATATTATAAGAATATTCTAATAACAGCAAAATAAACGAGCAAAGAGGTGGATGGAGAACAAGAATTTATAGGTAGTTCGGAGTGCGACAACGAAAATAAAAACGCCAAAAATTTCCACTAGATAAATATAAAAATAACGTGTTTTAGGTGCTTTTGTTAGGTGCTTAGGTGTTTAGATGTTGCAATGTGTTCGACAAACGATCGCTTTTAACAATTAAGGATCGATTTTAAAAAAATCGATTTTTCGAATAAATTACCGGAAAATAATACAGAGCTTTAAGAAAGCATTGCAATGATTTAGAAGTTATTATAAGGATGGCAACAGTAGAAATATAACTCAATAGAGTGTTTGCTTTCGTGATATTTCGTCTTTGATGGCGAGAGTCTTCAGCCAAGCCATGTTTTAAATAATAAATCTCACGTGACACACGCATGGTTAATCTCGTATATGGTTTCCCTCTATAGCGGAAGACAGTACCTTCACCTGAACCATATGTTTAAATGTGCGATGAGCCAATTAATCGACCCGTTAAAACAGTCTCAAAAAATGGGTCGCTCAAGAAACGAACCAATTTAATAGAGAGCATACACAAGCAATGAATTTCGACAACTGTTAAATTCAAAAATAGCACCGACGACCCCATCTAATTGGAGGGATCAAATAGATTTGCAGCCTATCGAACACAGATTCAAATCCAGATACGGAAACG
>NW_020538959.1:0-15540 GCF_003426905.1 Ctenocephalides felis
TTAACTATAATTTTCAAGTCCAATGGTAGCCTCTAACAAAAAACTGCCAAAGCCAAGTCAAATATGATGGATACGCTATTTCATTTTGTGTAAAATAGCATTCGTTGTTTATTAACGTAAGCAAACTACTCTCAAGTTTCTCTGCAAACTTCTCAATCGATTCCCCATTTTCTCTAGTTGTTGTTGCTAGCTCGTGATGTAACTCAGCTATGGACCTTCTATCTTTAAAACGTTTAATTAGAATAGGTTTGACATTATTCCATAACTGATAATCAGCCCGTCTAATGCAATTAAAAGCTGTTCCACTTATTTACAAATAACAATTTTTGATATAAATTTGTATGTCTTAAATCTAAATCATCTAAAATTGAGTCTACAGTACTTAAAAATCTATAAAGGTCATCTGAATTGCCATTGAATTCGGGGATAGTGCTAATTGCTAATGAATTCTAAATTTATTTATTTCTATACTATTATCTTTACCTTCTTCTAGCTTCTTCAAAAATGGGTTCCATCTTGAGATATGATTAAATTTGATTTGCTTACTTGAATCCGATGAGATAGTTATGTCCAAGTTAGTCGTAGTCTCGCGTTCGTTCTAAAGTTCTTCGGTAGGCGCCACCATCCCTTAGTTTGTGCTGCGAATGATCGTTCGTTTGTCGAGTTGTGGCAGCTTTGAACTCGATATCTCCGTCAGAAAATTCTTCAGCGCTACGAGGGAAAAAACCGCTAAGCCACCATGAATTGTCCTGGTGTGGTTGTTATATTGGGAGGTATGTTTTGGATCACCAGCACGACCAGGAATTGTATTGATAGGCTGGACCCGAGCGGTAAACAGTTGAATAGTTGTTGAAATATTATATTTGTGATGTGGACTCTCCTGAGTCCACTGGTAGTGTGATAGGCCTTTAGGACGAACAGCGATTTGATAGTAATTTGCAAACACACTTCTTTCTTCGAATGATACTTTATTATTCACTATTTTTACAATTAATATTGTTGATAACCTTGTGGTTATCATATCAGCAAAGACTACATTTTACTGAATACTATTTAGACTCCAAGCTTGACTCCAAGCTCTCTCCAGGTTTGACTCTGAGCTTGACTCCGAGTCTTACTCCAAGTTTGACTGACTGTCTAACTTTTGTCTAACTCTTATATACTAATTTATTGTTTACAACCTAATTACAAAATCCAACAGTAAGCACTTCCGATGTCCGCGTAACCTACAATAACTAGCAACGCGTTTTGTAATTATTAAACAAAATAATGATTCGAATTGTTATTACAGTTCAATGCATATACATATTATATATAATATATATATATAAAGATATATACATATATATATACATATATAACATATATATATATATATACTATATATACATATATAAATATATGTATATAAATAATAAAAACTTTATACTTACTTTATTTTCTAGAATTAACATCCTTATTGTGCAAATTGCACGTTAATTCCATCCTTATTTTGCGCTGTTTTTTTATTATTGTTCAAGTATATTTTTTTAAGTTTTTATCATTTTTTATTATTAAATTTTTTTTGTTGAATCTGTAAAAATAACTATTTTGTTCGCGATCACCACTTGTTTATCTATGGCGATCACCCAATTATAAATGACAGGAATAAACAAAATTAAAACTCGAATCTAGTTATCCACGAACATTTCAAATTGATTAGCATAAAATTACTATGAACTCGTTTAGTTTTTCATGTATTTTTTCAGAAAGCTATTTTGCATAAGGATTTGCATAAGTTCTATTGTTGTTCTTAAGTTTTTATCTGCCAAAGATACTCTCTTTAACTAAAATAGTGTTCAATATAAGTTGACAGATTTTTTTGTTACAAAATGTCTAAAATGTATTTACTACAATTAATATAATTCCAGATAGTTTAAATGTGTTGGAGAGATATCAATTGTTTGGATATAAGTTTTTTTTGTTATAATTTATTTTTGTTAATCAAGACTTTAATGTCTTATTTTTTATCCAAACAAACAGTCGAAAATTTTACTTTATATTTAAATTTCAATTTAGGTTAATTTAGTCAATTATTACACCTAGTTTGGAAGTTTTTGCAACTTGCTTTATGGCAAAACGCCACTTTCAATTAGTTCTTTACGCGATTAATTTCTCTTAAAGTTGCAAAATAACTACACAAAATATTCTTCACACAACGAACAACTTATGAGTAAAATACAGATAATTTATTTTACTGATAATTTTAAGTAATACTTTATTTCATAGATTATTAATTAAGCTAGCAAATATTTAGATTTGAATAATTAATTGTAAATCTTAATTAATAATTATCTTAACTTAATTTATTAATAATTTTCCTAACATAATTGCACATTAGTTAATTTTAAACGCATATTTTTTGACATTTATTTTGTGGATGCATGAAAAAGATGAATTTCTCACAAAATTTCAAAATGTTACTTCTTTGTTATAAGAGGCATATATTACGTATATAAAAAGAGATTAAATTCGATGAAATATATAATACATGTAAATGTAAGAAAACAGTTTAAAAATATTATTTAAGTATAAAATCTTAATTCTTATTAAGTATACTATTTCAACATTTCGGGAAGTTCATGCAATTCGTTTTAAGGTAAAATGCTAGTTATAACTACTTATTTTATACAGTCATAGCCTCAAAATATTCACAACACCTGTAACTTCACATTTTAGAATACATTTTGTTGGTTCAAAAATTTCAATTTAAATAATTTGAAAATTTTAAATTTAAAACTGTTTTATTATACTCATGACGAATATACTTATCTATACACAGAAATCTGCTACTGCTCTATGACGAGTATATTCAATAATCAAGTTAAATAAAATTAATATATTTTCACCGAAAAATGGTCTGAAAATGTAACTATGATTAATTCTGACTATAACTTTTCAAAACTATTTCTAAAAATAAAACAATCGTTGTTCACGTACAATGTACTGGTACAATCACATTTTTACAAGTTGGCAGTCACATTATTTACGGACACATTTTTTTTAAAATTTATAGTGCATTTGATTTTTAAGAATGCTTAATTTTTTCCATTTTTTTGGCATTTGTATATCTAAGATTCTAGTCGAATTTCCTTAACATTCATTATTGCTCATTATTGTTTTGTTGACTTCTGATAGGCACTGGACTTGATAAAACTTTTCATTGGCACTAAAAGAAATATAACTAGGTTAGTAAATTAGAAAAACAGAAAATTGTATCTATTAATATATATAATATATAATAACTTTATACTTACTTTTTTTGTTTATCCAGAATTAACATCCTTATTGTGCAAATTGCACGTTAATTCCATCCTTATTTTGCGCTTTTTTTGTTCAAGTTATATTTTTTTAAGTTTATATCATTTTTTGTTATTAATTTTTTTTTGTTGAATCTGTAAAAACAACTATTTTGTTTTTCGATCACCCACCCAATTATAAATGACAGGAATGAACAAAATTAATACTCGAATCTAGTTATCCACGAACATGTCAAATTGATTAGCATAAAATTACTATAAACTCCGTTTAGTTTTTCATGTATTTTTTTGGGAAACCTATTTTGCATAAGGATTTTTTGATAGAAAATGCATTCTTCTATCAGTTTATATATCTGCTAAATATACGCTCTTTAACTGAAACTGTGTTCAATATAAGTTGACAGATTTTTCTGTTAAAAATGACTAAAATATATTTTAAGTTTTTTGACACGTAATATTTTTATCCAACAAATTCATTAATCGTAAGAAAATCCTTTTCAATAGAGCCCTGTTCTTACTAAAAATTAAAAAATATGTAAATCAACATAAATTAGTTATTAGAATTTATATGACATATTACATATCGTCTCAATTTTTAATAAAGGTTTTAAGTGCATAATCTTTTAAATATCTATTCAATATATCATAATGTAATGATGCACATTTTGTTTGTGAACTCGTCACTTTATCCAATGTTATTTTTTTATGCAGCATCACAGGTTAAAGCTTTTCAGAACGCTTTTATAGTCAAGTCGTGAAGTTCAAGTTTCTAATCAATAAAGAGCTTTGATCCAAACGCAGCGGTTGGTTTAAGGCTTTTTTTTTTAGTACAAGGAGTTGATTTTTTCCTGAAGACTCCTGAAATTATTATTATTATTATTAATAAAAAACAAGTTCATTAATAAACAATTTCTTTATTTATTTATTTAATTTACTGTCGACGTTTCGGAACTAGGTACGTTCCATCTTCAGGACATCTGTATGTTCTGTATGTTTGAATATATGTTAGTGTATTATGACTTTATATGTATATATTCAATATTATACAGAAATAATTAAAATTTACCAACTAATTAAAAAATAGTGGCTTACAAAGAAATAATTTATGAACGCATCATTTATTTTTAAAGCAAAAGCATCGTAATATAATTATTATCTATTTAAAAGCAAATAAATATAGCAAATAGGTGTAAAAACGGTTATGGAATTTTTAAGAGATTGGATTATCCGATTGAATTCAAAAAACATTTTGCTTGAGTAAATGGTGCGCAAAAAATGCATTTACAGAAAATTTAGTAATTTTAATAATTAAAAGAAATCGAAACTTTCAAAAAAAACAAAGTTTCCAAAAATTCAAATTTTCGACATTTTTCATAATTTTGAAAAATTAAAAATTAATTGTTTTTTCACAAAAATGTGAGAATATTTTGTAAATTAAAAAAAAATGGACTCTTGTAAACGTACACATAAGTTGTTTATAAAATATGCTCATCACCCAATGTGTTCTCGAATGTTTAATTACGGTACGGGAAGTTCCAGAATTTGCCTTGAGGCACTATGCCATACACCACTAGTTTAATTTTCAGTGTGGAAATATCAAACATATCAATTACGAAAAATTTTTTGCATAAGGTTCGAAAGTTTTATTCAAATTTCTAACTGATTGGTCGCTTGGAGTCGAATTTATAATAACTGCTTAGAATTCTTTTTTACATATAAATTGCACATCAAATGGAGGACAAAATTATTACAATATTTATCGAACTCAATACTATGAGTAGGTAAGTCGAGACTTTTCTAAAAACTGTTTTCTTTGTATTATCAGCACAAATTAAATCATTCAAATAGGTTTATCTATATTTAGACCTAAAAAATGTATTCACATAAACGAGCCTAACGTGGTAGTCCACTATCGACTTTGCAATCACAAGGGTCTGAGTTCTAATCCGCGTTGCGGTCACTCATATATGATATTGTAGTAATATCAAATTTCATTTGAGAATATAGATTAAAATATGTTTCAAATTCAAATTACACTTTGCGATACTGTAGTGTAAAACAGAAAATCTCTCACACTGTACTTACTTGAATCGAGTTAAGGTTTATCTTACAAGGGAAACCTCAGGTTTACTCTTCTGGGATTTTGATGAAACTTCGCACAGTGATAGAGTTGATAATCAAACCGAATCCCTTAAAATATTATAGTCCTATGAGAAGTGGTTTAACTATAAAGAGAATACTTATTAGAGTAATCATACATGCATTGCACATAGGGTTTATACAAAAAACGACATTTCAGAAAACCGGTTTTCGAATTTTAATTTCACTAAGAAACCGGTTTTACCCGGTTTTCGAATTTTATATAAAAAATAAATTTTTGCTCGAATATTTAGAGCAGTATTTGGCTGAATTTATTTATTGTTTAATTTTATAGATAGGAAACAAAATGAAATATTTTATCTTGATCAAATAACTTTGAAAAAAATTATTCGTCATTTATGCATTATTTTCACATATAATAATGAAAATATTTTCATGATAGTGAAAGGAAAGTTTTCGAATAAATAAAAATAATAGATTAATAAATAACAAAAATTCATTAAATTAAAAAATAAATAAAAAATATTAGATACATGTTGATGCATACTTTTTAATATCAATTTTAGTTTTAAAAACAATTAAGCTAAACTTTGATATTATCTGTTCCGAGCAATTTTAATTTATTAATTTTAAACATTCTAATTGTTTTTTGTTTAATAAAATATTATTTAAAAAAGAGAACGTCTATCGAATTGCATTTAGACGTGTCCTTTGTCTACTCACAAAATTTCCTGAAATGGAAAATACTTTCATACTTGCGACCAAATTATGCTTTATTGTTTTTAAAGTCTGATATAATAATTCTAAGTTTTTTGTTATTTAATTTGTGGGTTGTAGGGTTTAAAACTCTTTTTTTTAAGTTTGAGTAGAGGAAGTTACTTCTTCCAGAAGTCACACTGATTTAAATTAATATATACATTGGTATAAGAATCTAAATTAATATATACAAAACTTTTCTGGGAATTATTGCAGACTGATAAGATATCAAATGCTATTGAACCGATATGATTTCAATAATCAAAAAGCTTTCATCTATCTTTTATATTTGGCTATATTTGTCATTTTCCATTCATACAGTAAAAACCGATTTTTTCACTAAAAAACCGGTTTTCGAATTCCATAATTTTCGCCAAAAAACCGGTTTTTGAAAACCCACAAACCCTACACTGTACTTACTCTAAATCTATTTAGAGTTAAACTCAAAAGGGAAACCTCAGGTTTACTCTTCAAGGATTTTGATGAAACTTCGCACAGTGATAGAGTTGATAATCGAACCTAATCGTTCAAAATATTATAGCCCTATGAGAGGTGGTTTAACTATAAAGAGAATAATTGTTAGAGTAATCATATATGCATTACACATCATGTGTTTTTTGTGGTTATGGCAAATAAGCAATTTGAAACGTAAAGATACAATAAAAAAGTTTTGCAGATTTTAATAATAAAATTTACGAAAATTTAATAAATATGGATTATTTTCAGCGCCCGCGAGCTAGCGTACAAAGCGCGCTGTCACATAATGTCGGGTCCACGACATGTCTAGTGGGGCTCTCGTGGAGGCGCCGTGAACCGGAGGCCCCGTAAAAAGCTGAGACGCCGCAACGACTGGTAAGTTAATTAATAATTTGCATTTATTAACAGGTTGACTGCCGACCACTCCGATTAGTGTGTCCAGCAATTCAGCATCTCGTGAAAATTTTAACTACTTACGCCGAACACTCAGTTTTGGCTTAATTTTTGTTTGCCAATTTGAAATGAATAATAGTGAATGGAGTAATAAAATTTATTATAGATTAATTATAACATAAATAAAGGCAAATAAAACACATAGTGGCCAACGGCACCCGAGATCAAAAATATGGTCGGCGGTCAACTATATATATTTATTAGTTCGGTTCGAATGGTGAATTTGGTTTCCAACTATCAGTGGTTCGTTGACGACATTTTTAGATCCATACTTGCAATTAGTGCTAATGTCATATTCTGATAACAAATATAGAAGTTCTATTAACATACGAAAGGAAAGACAAAAACCATAAATTATTTTCTATAAGACCAGATCATAAAAAGATCGTCGATATCTTTATTGATGACTCAGATTGCTAAGTTATATTTTATCCTCTATGACTGTGACTTGTATAAAACACCGATTCAATGGTATTAATTAACGTATTTGTTGCAAGTTCTTATTACAATAAATGATATGTCACTAAGTTCTACTTGAGCAGAAATTATATTTATATTAAATTTTATTAATTATTTACGTTACCACACTGACTTTAGTTTCTAAAGTGAAAAATAAATTTGATTCAACCAAGTGCGACCCACACCTCGCGGTAGCCGCTTTCCGGTAAAAAAGCTCAATGCCATGAAGATCGCTGTCTTTATGGTTAATATAATAATATGAAAATACATCCAAATATAAGTTTTGGTTCATAGTTATTGAAAATTTATAACTGTTTTTTCTATGTTTGTTAGAAAGTGATTCATGTATGTGGAAATACAATTTTACTATGTTTTTACATTTAGCCTTACTATGTGTTTCAACTTTCCGAAAAATAAGCTTTATATTTTCGCAAGAAAATGCCATTTGCTGACTTTGCTTTTTCGACGTTCCAAGTTAATTTGAACCATATGAAACCAAATTTGGAAAAAGTATGCGTATAATATGTGTGCATGTATTAGTCATAATTTGACTATTTGAGGGCATCGCAAAAAGTGCATAATTTTGTCCACGTTTTCGTAAAAATTCTCAATTGATTCTTAAAATTCAAAAACTATCAGAGAGATATTATTTGGTAATCGTGCTGAGTATTTAGCAAAATCGGTCGGGTCGTTTCTTGGTAACTGATTGTAAAAAAAATGTTTTGCCAATTCCAATGAAACTCTGTATGGCAATAGAGTTCCTGGTTCTAATGAACGTACTAAAATATTAAAGACCACTTTTAATTGTAAAAATTAATTAAAGTCTGGAATAACCGGCTACGTTTTTTGAAAATACTCTGTGTATATTTTATGCGCGTGTTCGTTTTCCAATAATGTGTAACTATTTATTGAAAATAACTAACATGCTTGAAAAATTTACTCATAATTGAATAATATGCAGTTGTTTCTCACATTATTATGCTGGCGGTATGCTTATAAATCACTCATAATTTAGTATTTTGATTTCTAATTGATTAAGTCAATTATTTAAACTTGTTAATGCAACTTACCTTAAGGAAAAATGCTACTTACACCTAGTTTTATTTAGGGTACTAAGTAGAATAAATTTTAACTTATTTTTATTGCTTTATAAAACTATGTAATTTATATATTGAAGATATATCTTGAAAATTTTGACGCTTTGGCTTTGTATTCTGGTCTAGAGTTATAAATTTTTCGCGATTTTTAAAAGACAGCAAAAACAAAGCAAACAATATTTTGACAATATTTCTTTTTACAAGTTATTAATTAATGTTTTGAAAATATATAAAAAAATGAAAATTTAAAATAGTCAAAGTTTTAATCCTAGAAGTTGATATAATGGGGGGCCTCAAAAAATTGGCATCTCACAATTCCCATGATTTTGGCTCTTCAAATAATTAAAAGAAAAAAAATTGTATATTTTATTAATGTAGAATAATGTCGCCATTATATATATTAGCCAAGTTAAAATATTGTTTTTAACATGAAGAAACAAAAATTACAACTTTTTTTGAATTTCTCGAATTTTTAAAAAATGGTTAAATCGGAAATTGGGTGGATGAGCGAGGTTCATATTGATGATAGGTCTATAAAGAAAAGTTTGTAAAAAATTCAGGTAAATCGGTTCAGTATAAGTTGAAAAATCGTGGGTATCGTATCGAAAGACAGTTTCAAGGAAAACGCATTTAAAATTTTGCGGAGGGATGAAACACAGTAGGATCATTACGGTCAAAAAGCTATATCTCAATAAATAATATAAATTTCGAAAAATTTAAAAAAATAGTCTTGTACAGAAGTTCCTGAATAGTTAAACTTTAATAATATCCGAAAAAAACTAAATCTCTTTTTTTTTTAAATTCTAGACCATTAAGGGGGGAGGGGGATTATTTTGATATAACATGGGTTTTTCAGTTATAAATATTTGTTATGACGTAATGTAGTGCATACATGAGTATACATTTTCTACCTGTTTGAACTTTTATATATTGCCATAAAGTTCGAATATATTGTTTTAAATAGCTGCATATTGTCTATCTGGTTATTGTAACCGCCAAAGCTCCGAGTTTAACCGTAAATAGTCCGTTTGAGTATTATTAAACTCTATTTTGACTTCCTCCGTTATATTCGTCATAATGCTATACTTATGTACACGTATAGCGAGATACTGGGTCGTACATAAATGGCTTTATGACATATATACTACATTTCATCGGAGACACTTCGGTAAAATGGTTACATTATAGCCCTAGATATATTGCTTATGATGTAGATACCTATTTCTTGCGGGCGACCATGTATAATACACACGGGTACAATACACATATATGTACACATATATTTATATGTATTTCTATAAACATGCATATTTATATAAATATGCATTTCTACATATATGTATATATAGTAAAGTCCCTTTAAAACAATCATGCTTAATACGTTCGCGGACAGTAAAAGTTTCTGCGAGCTACACAAATTGGCACTAATTTTATTTATAAATTGGTTGTGATATCCCAATTTTGATTAAACATAAGGTGACCATATTTTTTATAAGTCAAAACCGGGAAGTAAATTTTTAGTGATACTAATCTGCTAATTAACTTTATTGAATTTTTTTTATACATTTATTAACAGCAATCAAAAATTACAAATTTCTATAAGCTATTGAGCAAAAATTATACAAATAAACATACATTACATAAAATTATATACACATATACATCTATACAAACACAAACAAATATACAAACATGAAATATTATGTGAAACAGTTTTATAGTATTCGAATCTCTCTAGCGAGAAATTTACAAATAATTGCTAAAATTAACTTGGATATAATTTAAAAAAAAAACAAAAATAAATACTATTTAAGGATAGAATAAAAAACGTTTTTTTAACTTCCCGTAGGGCAAGTTATAGTAATCGCAAAAAAATCGAAAATGAAATTTTTTATATATCTTTACGTTTCAGAGGTTTCTGAACATTTTGGCATACCTTAGAAAAAATGGATGTATGTGTGTGTGTGTGTGTGTGTGTATGTGTGTGTGTATGTGTGTGTATGTGTGTGTGTATGTGTGTGTGTATGTGTGTGTGTATGTATGTACGTGTGTGTATGTATGTGCGGATACAAATTTTCGTCGACGATTTCGGGAACACCGATCAACCGATCTGAATAATTCAAAAAACATTCGATTTGTATTGATAAGGAGACGTGCTGATTAGTTTTTGGCGAAGGCAGGTCTAGCCGTTCCGAAGATACGGGGCAAAAAGTGCCGAAAACGGTAACTCAGTTTTTAAGAGAACGGAGCGTCCGATTTGAAAAATTCAAAAAATATTTTACTTGTATTGACAAGATGTAGATTTGATCAAATTTTCATGAAGGCAGGTCTAGCGGTTTCGGAGATCTAATAAAAAAAGTAAAAAAAATGCCATTCGGCGGTTAAAAATGATCATTAGACATATGCACATCAAATTATCAGATATTTTATAGAGATTTTAACAAAAATTTATAATTTTTTTTACATTTCTATGGGTTCCGTACCAATGCTTATGCGTTAGACGGCGGCGCGGCACTTGCGAGCTTTGACATTTCGTCTCTATGCAGTTCAAGCAGTGCGATTGCTTTGAAAAAAAGTTCAGAATTTCCAAAATATGTCAAAATGAAGAAAACATTTTTTTCAAAAAATTTTATTGTTTTAAAAAAAAAATTTTTTCTCAAAAAAAAATTTTTTTTTTCAAATAAAAATTTTTTTTTTTAAAAAAAGTAATTTTTTGTCAAATTTATAGTTTCTCAAAAATCTATTTTTTTCGAAGTAAATTTTTTTCAAAAATGTTATTCGTTTTTGAAAAAATAATAATTTTTGGTACGGGAAGTTCCAGCAATTTGCCTTAAGGCACGATGCCCTAATTGCCTTAAGACAGAATTCCACTTACAGCTAGTTAATGAATTAATTTGTTTTGTTACGGGCTTCTAGTAAAAACTTTACTGTTCGATTATATGCTATATATACTCTTGTTTTACCTACGATATCATCTTATATTTTTTGATCAATGTATTTTTTTGCTTTCGAGTCATGCATACAATTCTGTTAATTTTTTTCATAATTAACTTGAAAAATTACTTGTGCCAGGTTGTCCAAAAGTTGGCTTTCATAATTTTGAAAAATTAAAAATTTTGAAAAGTTAGAGTTTATTAATGTGAGAGGCCGTTTTATCTCGCATTTGGAAATTTGTATTGAGTAATTTTCTCAAATTCATAATTTTGAAAAAGTGTTTTAATTTTATTATTAAGTAATCGCAAACATTTAATTTAAACCTATAATTTTCGAAAACCCGGACAATCCGGGACAAAAAATCTAAATTCCGGACAAATATTGTTTTTAGAAAAAAACCGGGACATAAAGTGAAAATCGAGACATATGTTCATCTTATTAAACACCGTTTCTAAGGGTAGTCAGATTATGATATTTTAATAGTTATATACCATGGATGCTATAGCATTCACGTCAAGTATTTTGCTTCTATTTTACGCCATTTGGTTGCTCGAGCTAATTAGTGACTACCAGAAAAGATAAGATAATACAAAAAGAATCAGTTAGTCATTACCTTGACATGTATAATAATTTAAAAAATTAAGGTTATATAAAATTCTGATTGAATGATATTGCATCCATGTCATTCTGCATCACAATGAAAATAAATGCTATAGCATTAATGTTCGCGAACGTGTTATTATGAATTTTTGCATATTGAGCTACTTTACACTGGTTCCTGCAACTATTCCTATACTGCATAATTTTTATTATAGATAATTTAATAAAATGACTCCTAAAACCTTAATAATAATACATACATATGCAATGTATGCGTAGGAGTATTATGTTACTTGTATAATTGCATATTTTATATTTATAGTTTTCCTTGTATATGATTCAATAATTTTCACATTTTTTTAAGATGCTTAAGACGCGGTTTGTGTGCAATATAAATTCCATCGGCGAATTTTCTACAAAGACAACACTGTATATAACCTTGATCTGGTATTTCGTTAGAAATACTTATCAGCAGAGTTGAAATAACAATTAATTTAATGAATCTCTAATAAAATTGTTGTTTTTACTTAATTCCCTTTTTTATTTACTATTTTTTTATTGTTCACACCTTTGCCAGAGTAAAATTTCCGTTGGTCCTTGTTTACTTCACCCACATGTAAACTTTTATAGATGTTATATAAAACATTTGTTGAACCTAACTTAAAAGCAATAATATATCCTATGAAACAATTAAAAACGTATAATTATGAATTATCTTAAGGTCTAGTAAACTAAACAACAGTGCTCAAAACCAAAAAAAAAACAACGAAAGAAAATACATTTTAAATATAGATTTTCAAACATGGAGATATATCTCTTGATAGCGATGTTGCTCGATTTCAGGCTATGGCTGGTTATACATTTTTTCCCTCTACTTTCAAATACCGTTGATAAAATAAAAATTCCTAACGCTGCTTGTTTTTGAGATATTGGTGGTGGATCTTTTTACCCGCATACCTTTAAGCCCCGTTCTATCCGTACAAACTTATTGAAGACAAAACCAAAAATGTTTCTAGCGAAAAGCGTATTAAGCGGGTTAGAAAAAACATGTTTCCGACGCATAGTGGCGTATTATGCGTAAAATCGTAAAATCGTTTTAAGCATGATAGTTTTAACAGGGTTCTAATATATATAAATGATAACTAGTCAGTATTGTACTTCGCATAATTTATAACTTTAAGTGTCCTTTAAGGTAAACGTATGAACGGGGAAAAGTTTAATAATAAAATACATAAATACATTTTTTCACAAAAATGTGAATAGAAGTTTTAATGATGAAAACTTACTATACCATACTGATTACAATACTGAAGTTTTCATTTTCACTTAATCGGTTATACGATTCGTATTATTATTATTATATATATTGCGTAATAATTACTTCTGCAATATGCCATAATAAACTTTGAATAATTGTTTCAGAATAGCATCTTAATAAAACATCAGAGAACTTTAATTGTTCCTTATCAAAACTTAATAAAACTCAAGAAACTTAATTTCTGACACTAATTACTTTATATAAATAGTGCAGTAGTCTCGTCTTCGATATTTCAAGTCCTCTCGAGCTTTATTCGCTCAGTTAACTAATAATAATTTTCTTCCTTTCGTATAACCTGTTGCAGAGAGTAGTAGCTCAAGTTGTGATTTTGAATTGCACTAAATTTTACATTAAACATTTGAAGTTCTTATTGTGCTTTGTTGCATCAAGATTCTACATCGGAAAGTTTGAATTAAGCGCCGAGTGCGCTAGTCAAATGTTGTAAACTTAGTAAACTGTGTTTGAGTTTCGGGTGATATGCACAATTATGTGCTCGGATATACATTATAGATATATGCAATTATAATTGTACATACTTGCATTCGAAATTAGCAATGGGGAAGGTAGCTTGCACATATTCATATGTTGTCATTTGTCAGAGAAGGATAGGTTTGGTTTAATTTGAACGAGGAGATTATACGTCAAATATTGACGTACCAAGAGGATATTAATATATTACATTTTTTCTTAGCAATATATTTATATTCTTTATGGTACTTATTAGCAAAACCTTTTAATTTGAATTAGAAACGAGACCGTTTTACTATTAAATTATTGATATAGCTTATTGATTTTCTTTTTTTTGATGGCAGGTTAAATTTTAAGAGCACTCTTTTATATCTAGTAAATAATAATATGTGCATAAAGAAAATATTGCTCAAACCTCTATTTTATGAGAAATTATTATTAAATGTATGTTATTCAAATTTTGAATCTGTAGAATACGTGAGAAATGTGAATTTCAAATATGTTAGTTTTTTTTGTAATTTGTTAGTTTGATGTTCTTCAAAAAATCAAATAATCATTTGAAATTTGGTTCGTAAATTATTATAATTTTATTAGATAAAATTAAAACTTGTAAAAAATTGTAGGGAAATATATTCTATTAGATTAGTAAAAAACTATTCAAATTCTTCCGTAATTTCCATATTTTATTTATAAATTTCAAAATTTTTGAATTGAAAGTTCTTCAAAGAACCAAATATTTATTGATATTTGTTTGAATTAATATTTTTTGTGAACTATTATAATTTTGTTTAATAAAATTAAAAATTATTTGGAATTACATCATATCATAAAATTGGAGTGAAGCATAATTCAACAGTGCTATGTTCAATAACTAAATTCCCCAAGAAAAAGTTTCTTTTTTTGCCGAAAAACTAGATTTTTAATTTTTTTTCAGACGTTTCGAGTCATTCTAAATTGTTTGGCACCGAAATTACAAAAAGAATGCGTGTATATGTAAGCCTTCTAACTTTTGCCAACGTTTTCTCAAAAACAAATTTGAAAAATTTAAAACACATTTATTGAAATTCGATAAAGGCTCTCGTTGAATCATTTTTCAGACGATCGGATAAGCCGTTTCTTTAGATTTAGCGGATAAGTGCAACATTTTTTGTCTACATTTTTGTTAAACATTTTGACTCAAATATGAATATTTAAAAACCGTTCGAAAGACATCCGCTGGCAATTATTCGTTTTTATAAAAATTTGTAGACATTTGTTAGTAAAGTCAAAATTTCAGAAATATGATTTTGAACACTAAACTTGCCGACAATTTCTGTATACTTATTCAAAAATTGCGCGGTCAAATTGACCTGCAATTAAAAAAGTTATCTATTTCATTATTTAATTCAGATAATGGTTGTATGTATATAAAATGAACAAATTCTCATAAAGTTTCATCTAAATTTATTTTATATAAGTTTAAAATGAAATTATAAAAAAAAAACAAATTAAATAATTATACAGAATGCCATATGCATTCACAATATACTTTATTTGTCTTTCTCCCATTATTTACAATTATTTTAGACTGTATTAAATT
>NW_020538960.1:0-14639 GCF_003426905.1 Ctenocephalides felis
CTTATCATTGTTTGACCTTTAAAATATTTAAGGCATGGATTGACATTAAAAACAAATGACAACTGTCATTGCCAAATATTTCTATTCACTTATAGGCTAAGGCAATATTAAATATAATAAATTCATGATTATGAATAAGAAAAATGTAATGTCTACATTATTAATGCCGAAAAGCAGCTGAGATGTGCCAAAAATTAAATTATATAAGATGCAAATAATAACATGCGTCTGACGCGCACGGCGAATCGTGCTCTCAACGTACGCGTGGATTGCTTTTGCTTGCAATAATTTTGTCTGCGCACTTTGCGAACTATTTGCCGTACTAATTCGTGCAATGGGGACAAGCCTAAGTTATTGCGCTCAAACATATAAAATTTGCAGTCGTTTTGCCTCACTATACTAAGTCACAATACAAAAAAATTACTTATTCAAAAAATTATTTAGAAGTTTCACTGTGTCAAAAATTCATATGGTTTGCATTTGTGACGGAATATTTACTCATTGGGAGCGCTTTGGGTCTGAACTTTTTTTACTGTTTTTCCAATTCGTTTGGAATTTTGGAATTAGGCTCATCTTACTCTCAAGTTCAAAAATAAAAACAATTTAGACTCCTTTGCACTATACCCGGGATGCCATTTCTTTTCAGTGGTGTAATAACGTTCGGTGTGGATAAAAAACTAATTATAAGAGAAAAATGTTTAATAATGTTTTTCAAAAAAGCAAATACTTTTCAAGTTACTGGCTACTGAAAATTTGTTTCCTTTTTGCGTTTTTCATCGTTTTTTGCTAATATCTTCAAAAATATACATTTTAACGAAATCATGTAATGAACAAAATTATATCAATAAAAATCCTAATAAATCGCTATTTTACCGTGTTCTAGGAACAATATTAAGTTAATCATAAAATGGGTTTTTATATTTCCCAAAATAAGCTTTAAAAGAAGTACTTCTGCGTGTAAATGAGTGAGCTATCATGCAATTAAAAGACGCATACAATGTTTTTTTTTTCATTTAAATCAAATATTTATGAGTGCCATTTCCACCTAGAAGTAACTTGGTTTGAGAGAGTTATAATCCAATTAATGCGGGGGGTGGTGACGAAATGCAAATTGTTTTCACTTCTGAACTTTAGATTAAGATTAGCTGGGCATACGCTTTTTCCTCTCCATTTTTTTTGATAGTAGGTTGAATAGAGCACATGTGAACAAAATTTGACAAATAATTCACTTCAAATATGAACTTAAGTAATAATGTATATTGAATTATTAGTGTGAAAATACAATTCAGATATTAAAATACTAAAGCCAGTTAAAATATGGTACGAAATTATAAAAATTGTAGGCAACATTATTGAAGCAATTATTTTGGATAGAAAAATCCAAGGTGATATTGTACCTTGACCGCGCATGCTATATATTAATTCTTTCTAAATTTGTTATGCTTTTCAAAAGATTTCAATTTTCAACACGTGTATCTATGCTATGACAATAAATGCATGGTGATAAATTTGGAAAATCAATCTTTTAGCCGTGAATAAACAAAAAATCATTCATTTAAACATCCACATCTACAGGTGTGTCTAAAATTATTGTATAACCCTTGAATTCAATAAAATAAATTGAGCTATTGGTTATAAATTTGTTCTATAAATCGCAGTGTATAATTTTTAATATATAATTTTATTGAATATATTTTAATATTTGTTAAAGGGATAATTAAAGTTTAACTATGGGAATTGAGAATAATCATTTTATTTGAAACAGTACTACATTTAACATCACTCATGTATTGGTGTAAATAGTAACTCGAAAAACAATGATTATTTTTAACTGAACGGTATAAATATTAGTATAGGATATTAAAAAAACGTAGAGGTGGGTACAGGACAATGTCTGTCGGGTCATCTAGTATATATATATATATATATATATATATATATATATGTGTGTGTGTGTGTATATATACATATGTACATGTCCGTATGTATATATTTACATATACATATTAGTTGTATGTATATATGTATATGTGTACATGTTTGTACATGTATATCATACATACATGCCCCAATATAGAGAAAGGTACATTATTTAATATCTTTATACCATATCATTCAACAAAACATTCATGTTAATATTTATTGCAGAAGAGATATGTGAAACTGAACATGGAAAAGTAGAGGAGAGTCCCAATATGGAGATGGGTACATTATTTAAAGTTTATATATTTAAACTATTTATTAAAATCTTTTAAATTCCAATAAAAAAAATCCAAGTCTGTCGGGTCATCTAGTATATATATATATATATATATATATATATATATATATCTTGATAGTTTTTTCGACGTTGAAACATACATGTACATACGACGACTTATACGACGTCGTTGAAACATACGACGACTTATTGATTACGTAAATATATATATATACTAGCTGACCCGGCAAACGTTGTTTTGCTAAATAAGGTATATTCTAAACCATTTCTAGAGAATCAAAAATATTAATACTTCTAGTGTATAAGAATGTGTTGTTTGAATGCTGTATACAATTAGGTATTATAAAAACAATAAACCCCATTAGTTTGTCTATATTTTGTCAATACAATCAAACTGCAAGTTTTATACACTTTCTATAGAAAACATCGTATAATCCAATCCGAGTCTTTTTTGGTCTTTCGGCTTATTAATTACGTTTCAAGTTTTTCAGATTCTTTTTGGATTCTGGATTTTGTGTATAATTGTAAATAATACTACTGAGCTTATACAAAATTTTCAAATTTTTGCGAGGAGAGATAAAAAATGAATTAAGTATTTCTTCTTTGACCTGCTTTTTGAAAAGTTTCAAGTTACATTCGATGAATTAAAGTAAATTTAATAAAAAGTATATATGTAGAGCAGGGCGAGGCACAAAGGTCCAATTTGACTTTGAGCAAATATAAACTATATTGTGAAAACCATAACAATTATATCACAACAAATAAGACATATCAAACGAACAATTATCTGACTACGTTCAGTAAACTGACTTCTACTTCATCATTGTAGAAATGTGCTTCTTTGATGTCTTCCAAAAATTTGTTATCTAGACCTTTTTATCCTATATGCGGGGTAACTTGTAATGGGCAGGTGGCAAAAGGTTTAAAGTCTTATTATAATTTTAAAGGTATTTTACAAAATAATTACATTTTTAACTAATGCTAAAACAATCAACGGAAGAAAATACTTTTATTATGGATTTTCAAAGATTACCGTTTATCTCCCCCATTTCAAAGATTATCGTTTTCAAATCAAGATTGTAGCTGGCTATACATCTTTTTTCCTCTACTTTCAAATATTGTTGTTAAACAATGCTTAACTTTACTGATTTTTGGCACATCGGTGGTGGACCTTTTTAATCCCGGGCCTTCATATATTACTATCTATTGTGCGATAAATTCTGGGAAATTATAACTGGAAAAATGTTATTCGACAAAATGTCCTTGTGATCGATACCAAATTTAGGTTCTGAATTTAAATAACTTAAATAAAAAATAATATAACCTAGAAAATGTTTTATAAATACCAATAAGTATATAATTATACAAATGAGATCTTTCAGAGCACCGTGTTTGAGAAAAATATGCCAAAAAGTGCATTTTCATATTAACATGTCAAAAAAGTTTATATTTTGAGTCTCTACTTGCGGCGCGTTTACTAACGTTTTTGTATATAAATAAAACTACAAACAAAACTACTTACTACAAATTTATCATAAATAAATAATATTGGCGTAAAACATCCTATTAAACGTTGTTGGACACCGCGTTGATGAACAGAAAGGGCTGTTGGCGCCGCTATATGCAAATCGGTGTTGTTGCTCTGGACCTTCCGACTTTCCTGAAAAACTCACTTGCTGAAAATACTTGAGATACTTGATAAATAAAAAGACTATTTCAAAAACTTCACTTTATTTCACTTTAAGTACAAGGAACTCGGAGGTATTAGAAGAGAAACCGACAGATTAAGACTGTTTTATTTCATAATTATTAAAACTAAAATCCTTTGAAACGTAGTGGGGATTTGTCTCGAATGTTCTATGCAACGAAAAGGACAAAGTAATGAATTTAGCTGATTAAACAAAATGTTATTCATGCGAACTTGGTGAGAATTGTTAACTAGGCGGAATGTCGATAATAGGATCTTGCTGAGAATTGTCGATGCAGATTTATGATTTCGTGAGAGAATGTGTAATGTCAGCTACTACACAATAGTCTGAGAAAAGTTAATATGAACCGTTAATATCAGCTGAAGCTCAGGGGTTCTAAGATTTCAGTCTGGACTTGTTAGGAATCTAATATTATGACAGTGGTTAGCAACTTATAATATCAGGGGTGTACAACACCTCCCTCGCCAATGTAGCGACTCCCGGCGCTACCGTAAAAAAAACTGACACCAAAAGACAAAAAAAAACATTATTCAATTCAAGAAAAATTAATAGCAAAAATCGCAACAATTCATTAGATTTGACTAAAAAGTATTAAATATCACGAAAAGAAAAGAAAAAAAAAAAAAATTTCAATCCCCAATACGTTTGAACAGTAATCTTGAATATTCTTAAATTAGCTTTTAGATTTAAATTGAAAATAAAAGATATGAAAGTTTAATTTTCTTTAACTAATAATTCTATAAAATTATAAATTTATTCAAGATATTTTCTAAATTTACCTAAAACTTGAGATAATTACTCATTAAACATTAACTAAATCGTTAACTTTTGCAATAAAATCTAAATTAATACTTTAATTTGTTTAGGTAAATTTGAAATTACAATTATTATTTAATTCAATGAATCATTATCAAAATTATGTTCACTATTTGTATACTACATTAAAAAAAATCAATAAAATCAATTGATAATCAATAATCAATAATCAATAATTAATATTCAATAATCAATAGTCAATAATTAATAATTAATAATCAATATTCAATCAATCAATAATCGATAACTAATAATCAATAAGTCAAGGAAAGGAAATCAATAATTAATGATTGATTATCAATAATCTATTATGCTATATTTAATAATCATAAATCAACTGTTTAAAATTAATAAGAATGTAATAAATTTAAAATTAAAAATTGATAATGATTGAACGTTAGAACATCTGTATTCATTTTCACCAAATAATATGTTGGCAGTAAAACACCGCTGTCACAACGACCAAATAATATGTTGAAAAGAGAAAAAAAAAATGAAAAAATTGGTAATGATTGAACATTAGAACGTCTGTATCATTTGTCTCACAAACTCTGTATGCATCTTTAAATAAAGGCATTGACTTTTTGGATTTGCTTGCATAAGGGTTTTTGTCCGTTAATAATTCTAAATCGTCGTTTTTAAATCTTCCGTATTTTGCGTTATTGTCATAGGATTCCTTTGCGTTGGTTTGTTGATAACGATGTTTGTTTGTAGTTGTGATTACCTCTGGTTCATTAACTTTTTTGATTGTTTTCTTTGTTTGTAATTCTGAACGTATGTTTGCAAAATCTGTGTATGAGTGCATTTTGTGCGTTTGTGAAATTTGTGGGTCGTTTAAAATTTTGTCTTTCTGTTCTTTTTCGTTATTTGATGTTAAAATTGAAGCATTTTTGTCATGCGTTTCTTTGAATTCGTCTTTGTCTTTTACTTGCTGTTTGTCGTTTCTTGGATCTTGTTCTTTGATTGATTTTGTGCAAAAATTTTTGTTTTCAATTTGTAACGAAACATTTTCATTTTTGAAATTTAATTCCTTTTGGTCGGTTTTATTTATTAAAAAAGAATTGCAAATTTGTGATTGTAATTCACCTACTGTAACAGTATCGTTGCCTGATGTTGTTGAAGGTTTCGAGTCTTGGGTTTGGGAATTTGTGGTTTCGTCACAGTTTGACTTACTCTTAGTATGTGTGTTGGCGGTATTTGTTGAAATTTCTGTATGAGTGTGCGAATAGTTGCATTTTTGTCTGTGTTCGTTGTTAGGGGTAATAAAAGTTTTTGATGCGTTATAATATTTTCGATTTGTATTGAAATTTCTTCGATTTGGATTTTTACAATCATAAATTAAATGTCCCGGTTTTTTACAATAATTACAAAATGTTTGATTATCATTATTTGAATTAGCGATATTCCTTTTATTTAAGAAACATTGTGGAGCAATATGCCCACGTTTTTTACAAATGTAACATGTTATATTATTATTTTGATCATTTCTAATATTTGATGAATTTTGACAAGCTTCTTCTCGCAAAGCGAAGTCAATAGCATCTTTGATATCAGAAAATCGGCAACATTTGACTAAAGTTCTTAGAGGTTCTGTTAAGCCATTTTCAAAAACTTTTATACCTACTTGTTCGAATGTAATTTGTGTTGTTGTTGCATAGTCATGTCCTACTCTAATTATGTTCGAATAATGAATTTGTCGTAATATTTCGTCAATTCTGTCTCCAAAACTTTTTACTGTTTCTTTGTATTTTCGTTTTAAATTGTTTAATTCAATTAATAAACTAGCAATTGGTCGTTTAGCAACATATTCTTTAATCAAATAACATTTTAAATCTTCCCACTTATCAAAATTAATAAATTGGATTTTTGCAACAATTTGTGGGTCTAATTTCAATTTTATTACTGTAAGCAATTTTTTCGCTTCTGATGGATTCAGATCCACCGACAATGCATCACAAGCAGTAATAAATGAATGAAGCATTGAAGGTTCCCCATTGAAATTCGGGATTAAAGTAATGGCAGTTTGAATATTAAATTTACTTTCACGTGACATATCTGTTGGTTCATTCATTTTTAAAAAAAATGTGAAAAAACTATTAAAACAGAAGCGCAAAAATTTACAAAAATATATTAAAAATTAGCTTACTGACAATGAGTTGTAATCCTTTTTTAATTGAATATCCTTTTGGTTCACTTAAATTACACAATATGCACTTAAACTTTTATAACACTTGAACAATGATTTTGTATCACTTTTTGATTACACTTTGATTTAATTTTTCACTTTAGATTTTTCACTTAAAAAATAATACTTGAACTTATCAATTCTTGTTTCTTGATATGAAATATCTCCTTTTCTCCTGGTCTCTCGCTGAAAAATTCTTGATTCTTAATTCTTGATTTTCTTGTTTCTCCTTGATACGATCCATGGAAATTTTACTTCGGGTCTTGATTTATTTTATTACTTCGGGTCTTGAATTATTTTATACTTCGGGTCTTGATTTATTTTATTACTTCGGGTCTTGAATTATTTTATACTTCGGGTCTTGAATTATTTTATACTTCGGGTCTTGAATTATTTTATACTTCGGGTCTTGAATTATTCAATATTTGAGTCTTCGGTTTCTGATCATCAACTAAGTCCACTTTTGGCAAGGCTATCCTCGGAGGCAAAGTTTTCCAAATCACGATGTACTGCTATTTTGAAGTAGCACCCTTATATTTTTCTTTTGTCACTCTTGGCAGTTATTTTTCAAACGCCGTTCTTTCAAGCTCACAAAAAAAAATTTTGAATGTTACTTCGTCAGTCAACACCGCTGTCACCAAATAATTATGTTGGGAGTCAAACAGCGCTGTCACCAAATAATATGCTGGGCAGTCGAACACCGCTGTCACCAAATAATTATGTTGGACACCGCGTTGATGAACAGAAAGGGCTGTTGGCGCCGCTATATGCAAATCGGTGTTGTTGCTCTGGACCTTCCGACTTTCCTGAAAAACTCACTTGCTGAAAATACTTGAGATACTTGATAAATAAAAAGACTATTTCAAAAACTTCACTTTATTTCACTTTAAGTACAAGGAACTCGGAGGTATTAGAAGAGAAGTGTTTGCCCGGCGACCGACAGATTAAGACTGTTTTATTTCATAATTATTAAAACTAAAATCCTTTGAAACGTAGTGGGGATTTGTCTCGAATGTTCTATGCAACGAAAAGGACAAAGTAATGAATTTAGCTGATTAAACAAAATGTTATTCATGCGAACTTGGTGAGAATTGTTAACTAGGCGGAATGTAGATAATAGGATCTTGCTGAGAATTGTCGATGCAGATTTATGATTTCGTGAGAGAATGTGTAATGTCAGCTACTACACAATAGTCTGAGAAAAGTTAATATGAACCGTTAATATCAGCTAAAGCTCAGGGGTTCTAAGATTTCAGTCTGGACTTGTTAGGAATCTAATATTATGACAGTGGTTAGCAACTTATAATATCAGGGGTGTACAACAACGTAATTGAACATCATCTTTCAAAAGCGTTTGACATTTCACGAAATTGCCACCGTCCATTGTTTTATTTAAATTACGCTTCTACAAAAATTTTCAAATTAAAAATGTAAAGTTTCTACGCGGATTTGAAATAATTTCTCACCTTGTGGACTTTCTCTGGATTGGCACGAATTTTTCAAGACTAAGACTGGCCAAATCGATTCAGCCGTTTTCGAGTTTTATTCGGACATTTGAAAGAGAGCTTCATTTTTATATATAAGATATATTTCAAAGTAACTAGCAGCCCATTCGTCGAAATAAAAAAGGTATAAAGTATAAAAACTTTTATTTATACGTTTCGACACAAGATGCGTGTCATCATTCAGCAACTACAACAATTTGAAAATTTTATTACTAATATAAACAACAATATAGATTAATTATAGCATAGCAAAACATTATACACACCACAGGACAAAAATACTCAACAAAAATTTATTTTAAAAAATGAAACTTAATAACATATTAGAGAAAAACATTTTTTTAGAAAAAAATTATGAATAATTAAAAGATTTGAAAACTAATTTGACTAAAAGTTATGAAATACATAATTGTGAAGCGAGAAACACGCCCATACCGAGCATCCAGACTCGACTGAATTATTTCAATAGGCGTATTGATAGGAATGGGAGGGGACGCATCAAGGACAAATTCTCGAAGCACGAAAACGCCTCGAACAAACAGTGCTTGAACTGGAATTGATCAAAAGGAAAAAGCAAACCATGTAAAAGTTAGAACAAGAAAAAACAATATTGTAAAAAATAATATAAAAGAGATAAGCAAATTAATTTTTTGTTTTTTTAATAAAATCAATAACAATCTGGTAACTATCATGTAAAAGGTGGGATGAATTTCGTTTATTAACACAAGAGGAGGAATTTAATGAAATAAAAAAGGATTCAGCAAATTTTCTAAGGTCACTATTTTTTTCGATATAAAGGATAACCGGATGGGAAGTGTTAAAAGTGTGATTGAGATTGAGCATATGATCTGAAAACATCGTTTTGAATTGGTTTGGATTTTTTGAATTATAAATATGTTGATTAACTCTCTTATAAATATACTGGGAACTTTCTCCAATATAACACATGTTGCAATCATTGCAATCCAACTTGTAAACAGAATCGGTGACCCTATCACACGGGGTTCCAGACTTAAGAACCGAAAAAAGGCAATTAAACGTATTATCAAAACTAAAAACTAATCGGAATCCTTCTGAAGAAAATAACTTTTTTAAAAAATACGAAAAATTGCTTAAAAAAGGTAAACAGATAGTTCCTTTGTATTGGGCGGAAGAGGAAGCTATTGAATTTGAACAAGAAGGTGAAAATGAATTATTGGAATTAGTTTGTAAATAAATTTATCTATTATTAATGATGTTGTTGACCAAGTGCGAAGAGTAACTATTGTCTTTGAGAACGGAACGAATAAGAGTCAATTTTTTTTCCCAAAACATACTGTTACTTAGTAAAATAGCCCTGTCTATAAGAGAGATAATGACAGAAATTTTAATGGAACGCAAATGAAAAGACAAATAATTTAAATTTTTAAATTATTTAAATTTAAAATTTAAATTTCTAATTTTTAAATTAATTAAATTTAAAATTAATTTTAAATTATTTAAATTTAAAATTTAAATTTTTAATTTAAATTTTTAAATTATTTGTCTTTTCATTCGCGTTCCATTAAAATTTCTGTCATTATCTCTCTTATAGACAGGGCTATTTTACTAAGTAACAGTATGTTTTGGGAAAAAAAATTGACTCTTATTCGTTCCGTTCTCAAAGACAATAGTTACTCTTCGCACTTGGTCAACAACATCATTAATAATAGATAAATTTATTTACAAACTAATTCCAATAATTCATTTTCACCTTCTTGTTCAAATTCAATAGCTTCCTCTTCCGCCCAATACAAAGGAACTATCTGTTTACCTTTTTTAAGCAATTTTTCGTATTTTTTAAAAAAGTTATTTTCTTCAGAAGGATTCCGATTAGTTTTTAGTTTTGATAATACGTTTAATTGCCTTTTTTCGGTTCTTAAGTCTAGAACCCCGTCTGATAGGGTCACCGATTCTGTTTACAGGTTGGATTGCAATGATTGCAACATGTGTTATATTGGAGAAAGTTCCCAGTATATTTATAAGAGAGTTAATCAACATATTTATAATTCAAAAAATCCAAACCAATTCAAAACGATGTTTTCAGATCATATGCTCAATTTCAATCACACTTTTAACACTTCCCATCCGGTTATCCTTTATATCGAAAAAAATAGTGACCTTAGAAAATTTGCTGAATCCTTTTTTATTTCATTAAATTCCTCCTCTTGTGTTAATAAACGCAATTCATCCCACCTTTTACATGATAGTTATCAGATTGTTATTGATTTTATTAAAAAAACAAAAAATTAATTTGCTTATCTCTTTTATATTATTTTTTACAATATTGTTTTTTCGTGTTCTAACGTTTACATTGGTTTTCTTTTTCCTTTTGATCAATTCCAGTTCAAGCACTGTTTGTTCGAGGCGTTTTCGTGCTTCGAGAATTTTGTCCTTGATGCGTCCCCTCCCATTCCTATCAATACGCCTCAGTCGAGTCTGGATGCTCGGTATGGGCGTGTTTTTCGTTTCACAATTATGTATTTTATAACTTTTAGTCAAATTAGTTTTCAAATCTTTTAGTTATTCATAATTTTTTCTAAAAAAATGTTTTTCTCCAATATGTTATTAAGTTTAATTTTTTAAAATAAATTTTTGTTGAGTGTTTTTGTCCTGTGGTGTGTATAATGTTTCTCTATGCTATAATTAATCTATATTGTGTTTATATTAGTAATAAAATATTCAAATTGTTGTAGTTGCTGAATGATGACACGCATCTTGTGTCGAAACGTATAAATAAAAGTTTTTACACTTTATTACCTTTTTTATTTCGACGAATGGGCTGCTAGTTACTTTGAAATATGTTTCAACGTCGAAAAAACTATCAAGATATATATATATATATATATATATATATATATATATATATATGTGTGTATATATACATATGTACATGTCCGTATGTATATATTTACATATACGTATTAGTTGTATGTATATATGTATATGTGTACGTGTTTGTACATGTATATCATACATACATGTTTGTTTGTGTGTATATTTATGTATATATATTACGCTTTTGTATGTTTGTATATATTTCTTTTTACTTTTCATTTCTCTTGTTTATCTATCTGTTAAGTATAATTGTTATTGTTATAATTATATTACTTATATCTATATGTAGTTCTTTTTCCAATTTCTGTCATTTTTTCCTAGTTTATTTTAATTTTTCAATATTCATTCTGTAGATCCACTGATGATGACATAAAATACTATGTCGAAACGTTTGGAAAAATTAAAGATTAACTTCTAAATCTTTGCTTTTTATATGATGTATGCCCTTGAAGAACTTACTCATATATATCTATATACTAGCTGACCCGGCAAACGTTGTTTTGCTAAGTAAGGTATATTCTAAACAATTTCTAGAGAATCAAAAATATTAATACTTTTAGTGTATAAGAATGATGTGTTGTTTGAATGCTATATGCAATGAGGTATTATAAAAACAATAAACCCCATTAGTTTGTCTATATTTTGTCAATACAAACTGATGTATTAGTTTTATGCACTTTCTATAGAAAATATGGCATAATCCAATCAAGGTCTTTTTTGGTCTTTCGACTTATTGATTACGTTTCAAGTTTTTCAGATTCCTTTTGTATATAATACTACTGAGCTTATACAAAATTTTGATATTTATGCGAGGAGAAAGGAGAGAGCAAAATTAATTAAGTATGGCTTCTTTGACCTGGTTTTTGAAAAGTTTCAAGTAACATTCGATGAATTGAAGTAAATTTAATAAAAAGTATATATGTAGAGCAGAGCGAGGCACAACGGTCCAATTTGACTTTGAGCAAATATTAATTATAATTTAAAAATCAAACCAATTATATTACAACAAATAACACATTTCAAACGAACAATTATCTCACTACGTTCAGTAAAACTGCCAGCTACTTCATAATTGTAGAAATGTGCTTTTTTGCTGTCTTTCAAAAAATTGTTATCTAGACCTTTTTACCCCATAGACAGGGTAACTTGGAATGGCCAGGTGGCAAACAGATTTAATGTCTTATTTTAATTTTAAAGGTATTTTACAAAATAATTACACTTTTAACTAATGTTAAAAAACTATCAACGGAAGAAAATAAGTAAAGCCATAAAAATCAAGGTTATAGCTGGTTATACATCTTTTTCCCTCTACTTTCAAATATTGTTATTGAACAATGCCTAACTTTACTGGTTTTTGACACATCGGTGGTGGACCTTTTTAACCTCGGACCTTCATATATTACTATCTATTCTTCGATAAATTCTGGGAAATTATAACTGGGAAAATGTTATTCGACAAAATGTCCCTTTTATCTATACCAAATTTAGGTTCTGAATTTAAATAACATAAATAAAAAATAATATAACTTAGACAATATTTTATAAATACCAATGAGTATATAATTATACAAATGAGATCTTTCCGAGCACCGTGTTTGAGAAAATTATGCAAAAAGTGCATTTTCATATTAACATTTCAAAAAAGTTGATATTTTGAGTGTCTAGTAACACTTGCGGCCCGTTTACTAACGTTTTTGTATGTAAATAAAACTATAAACAAAACTACTTGCTACAAATTTATCATAATTAAATAATATTCGCGTAAAACATCCTATTAAACATATCGAACATCATCTGTCAAAAACGTTTGACATTTCACGGCTTAGCAACCGTCCATTGTTTTATTTAGATTACGCTTCTACAAAAATTTTCAAATTAAAAATGAAAATTTCTACGCGGATTTAAAATAATTTCTCACCTTTTGGACTTTCTCTGGATTGGCACGAATTTTTCAAGACTAAGACAGGCCAAATCGATTCAGCCGTTTTTGAGTTTTATTCGGACATTTGAAAGAGAGATCCATTTTTATATATAAGATATATAAATCTCGTGTCACTATGTTTGTTCGCGATGGACGCCCAAACTACTGGACCGATTTTAAATTTTAATGGCTCATCGTGTGCATATATATCCAACTTAGGTTTATAGGAAATTTTGAAAAGTTAATTTGAAATATAAATATATAATTTTATAAATTTATAAAAATTTTGACAGAAAATGACCAAAAAAAAAAAAACACTAAAATGACAAATGTCAAAATTAAAGAAAATTTGGATATTAATTTTTAAAAAAAAATTGCTATTTCAAAAAATAAATTCAAAAACATGTACATATAGTAATATCCAACATTTATATCCAAATTTGATGAAATTCTACATTCAAAATCACTGTTTATAGGTTTTAATCTAATTAAAAATCAATGATTAAAAATTTAAATAAATGTTGACATGAACAAAAAATTAAATGTCATCTGTCAATATTTATGAAAATAATTATATAAATAGATTTACGATTAGATTTAATTGATTAGCTTACCAATTGATTAGCTTACCAAATTATTTCGGAAACCAAAACTTCATTAAAACCTTATAGATCAGAGATCACAATAAAAAAGCGGCATATTGAATTTAAAATGAATCGTAAACAAAATTTTGACATTTCACAAAAAAAAATTTAACGACTTACTTCAATAAAAAGCAAAAAAATTAATTATTCCAGTTATGTTATAGGCAATATTGCCTAACAAATTATAGATACAAAACAATATTGTAAAATAAATATTATCATATATTAAATTTCCACCAAAAAGGAAATATTTTGACATTCAAAAATTTAGGGCATATTGGATAAATGAAATTGACATTCACTATTTTTGAATTAAATGCAAATGTATAAAATCAAATATTTATATAAAAAATTGTATATTTAGATAATGGTAATGCGTTGATTTAGATTAAAATCAAATTTATTCATTAATTTGAAAAAAAAAATGACAAACAAAATTAAAATAGACAAAACACTATGATGCGTTGGAATTAATTAAAAAAATAAATGTCATCTGTCAATATTTATAAAAATAATTATATAAATAGATTTACGATTTCACTATATTCAAAAAAATATTTCACTATTTGACATAAATAAAATTAAAATAAACAAAACACGATGATGCGTTGGAATTAATTATCAAAGTGTAAAGAAATTTGTGTAATAATAATATAACTATTATTAATATATCATGTATTATTATAAGAACTTCTGCAAAGGAGCAAAATATTTTTTATGGCAAAACAGCGTTTGCCGGGTCAGCTAGTGTATATATATATATATATATATATATATATAAT